>NC_056733.1:301071487-301163987 GCF_019279795.1 Protopterus annectens
TACCCCCAGGAACTTTGTAGTTTGGACTGTCTCCACTTCTTCGCCATTGATCTTGAGGGGCAGATACATAGCAGAGCTCTTTCTGAAGTCAATAGTAATTTCTTTTGTTTTATTGATGTTCAGGTCCAAATTGTTGTTATTGCACCATTCAATCAGGGAGGTGACCTCATTCCTATACCCACTCTCATCATCACCAATTATGAGTCCCACCACTATGACGTCATCTGCAAATTTGATGATGTGGTTGTTGCTAGCTTTCGCAGAGCAGTCGTGGGTAAGGATAGTGAACAGTAGAGGACTCAGCACACAGCCCTGGGGTATTTTGGTATTGATTGTAATACTCCCTGAAGTGTTGTTACCAGCATAGGTCCTTTGGGGTCTTTCAGTCAGGAAACTGAGGATCCAGTTGCACAGCCCTTTATTTATGCCAAGGCTGATTAGCTTTTCTATAAGTTGCATTGGAATCACTGTACTGAATGACGAGCTGAAATCTATGAACAGCAGGCTGGCATAGTTGTTCTTATCTTCAAGGTGCTCCAATGTGAGGGGAAAGTGTCACTAAAATGGCATCAGCAGTTGATCTGTCTGCCCAGTAGACAAACTGCAGTGGGTCAAATGATTGGGATAGTGCTGTAGTCAAATGCCTTTTAAAAAGTCTTTTGAAGCATTTCATTACATTTGATGTAAGGGTCACTGGCCTGTAATCATTTAGGCAGGTGGGGTTGGCTTTTTTGGGCAGAGAGATTATGCTGGTAACTTTGAAGCATGCTGGTACTTTTCCTGGACAAGCGAGGTACTGAGGATGTCCATCAGGACTATGCTCAGTTGGTCTGCACAACCTTTCAATACTTTCCCCAGAATGTTATCAGAGCCAGCAGCCTTCCTGGGGTTCACTTTTCTCAACTGGTTCCTTACATCCACAGCACTGAAGTTAAGTACTGCCTCCTTTTGGTCAATGAGAAGCTTTACAGCCTCCAGGTTGTTTTTCTCTTCAAACCTGCCAAAAAAAGTGTTTAGATTGTCCAGAAATTCAGGCTATCATTGCACTGAGCTGACTTGGTCTTGTAGTTAGTTAGCTGTTGAATGCCATGCCACAAGCTTCTTGAATCTTACACATCCTCAAAACATCCTTGTATCCTCTTTCCATACTCCATCTTGGCCTCCTTGATACCCTTTTTCAGATTAGCCCTTGCCACACTTAGACCCTTCTTATCCTTTGCCCTGAAAGCAGTGTTTCTTGTCCTCAGCAACTCATACACCTTGCTGTTTAGCCATGGTTTTTGGTTGGCTCTTACTTTAATATTTTTGATGTTCATTACATCCTCCATGCATATGGATATATAAGCTATAGTTGTTTCAGTATATGCATCTATGTTTTCCAGATTGTTCACTGTGGCTGCCTCCCTGAAGACATCCCAGTTTGTGGTTTCAAAGCAGTCCCTGAGACTTTCCATGGCTCCTTCATGCCAGACCCTAATTTGTTTTACAGTGGGCTTAGCTCCGATCAAGAGAGGTTTACAAGCTGGTATTAGTTTTGTGGAGATATGACCAGAACCACCCAGGTTTGGTTGTTGTACAGCTCTGTATGCCCCTCTCTTGTTAGTGTAAGCCTTGTCCCCTTGTGGGAAAATCCACAACTTGTTAGTAACTGGGTAGCACCTCCCTGAGATCTGATTTAATGAAGTCACCAGCTATCATAAATGCACAGTCAGAATTCTTGCATTGCAGCTCACATATAGTATTAAGCAGTATACTCAGTGCTTCAGTGATGTTAGCACTCGGTGGTATATATACAGCTGCTACATAGACACCATTTATTTCTCTGGGCACATAAAAAGGTCTACATTTCAGTATCAGAAATTCCACAGTTACAGAACAATGTTCATTCACAATGTTACACTTTTTGCACTAGCTATCATTCACAAAAATGCACACTCTGCCTCCCTTAGCTTTTCCACACAGAGCTAAGTTGCTATCAGCTCTGAACAAAGTGAAACCATCAAGGCTTACAGCACTGTCACACTAGTCATGTTATTTAGCCAAGTCTCTGTAATGATTAACAGACAGGAATTTCTCACCTTGTTTGTGGTGTTGAGCTCAACCTGAGAAAGTCCATCTTGTTGTCTAATGAGCATACATTTGCTAACAGAATTGAGGGAAGTGCAGGCCTGTGAGGGTTTTTTTCATGATGGCAGCAATTCCAGCTCTGCAGCCTCTTTTCCTGGTTCAGTTACATCTCTTCCTTTTGGGTCTCATCTTGATTGTTCCTGAACCTTCCATTCCCTGATTTAGGTACTTTGAAGTTTGTTTAGTTAGGATGTTGAGTTCCAGCAGCTCCGTGAGTGTTATAGGCACCAGCATACCTCTCAACCTGGAAACATCAAAAATCTGGACAAGGCCCATGAAAAATAGGTACAAATCTGTACGCTGATTAACGTAAAATTTGCATACATAATTACATAACCCCGCCCACTCCAGTAGAATTGTGGGATACCAACTTTCAAACGCAAACTGAAGAACAGAACCAAAATATAGCACCAGAGTTCCCCTGCAGCCATTCCAATGTCCCATTACCTGGCTATTTCACACCATTTACCATAAATACAAATGTGTGCATACTTTTACTTCTACAGTGATTATTTGGATTTTATTTTTTACGTTTTATAGCACAATGCACAAACAGTAATAGATATCTGGCTACTAAACAAAGCAATACTGTCTCACAATGAAAATAGACGACATTAAAACTTCTCTGCTCTTGAAACTCACATTCATTGAAACAGCATTGAAACCCACAGATTACCTTTGGGCTGTTTTCAAATCAGAAGCTCCTTGCAGTTGCACACAAAGCAAGAAACATACATGCGTTCTTCGATATACCTTCCTGATTTTATTAAATTATATTCCTTGAGTAATACAGCGCACTTGTTAGACTTAAGTTAGAGCGCATTTTAAATTTATTGTTTAAACATTTTTCCAGTAGACAATGAAACAAAATGCATGAATCAATAATTACAAAACTGCACTATTCATAACATTTCCATCATAAAAAAGTCTACTTCCACACATAATTGAATTTTAAACTGTTTGAACATTTTCCAGTAGGCAATGAAACAAAATGCATGAACCAATAATGACAAAACTGCCCTATTCAGAACATTTCCATCATAAAAGTCTATTTCCACACACAATTGCATTTAAAATGTAATGTTTGAACATTTTTCCAGTAAGCAATTATGCAAAATGCATGCACCAATAATGACAAAACTGCCCTATTCAGAACATTTCCACTTCCACACACAATTGCATTTTAAATTTGTTTGAACATTTTTCCAGTAGGCAATGAAACAAAATGCATGAACCAAAAATGACAAAACTGCCCTGTTCAGGTCATTTCCATGACAACTCTCACACACACACACACACACACACACACACACACACACACACACACACACACACACACTCTGCTATTTTAGTTTCAAAATGCAAAATTTTCCAAGGCTTCCTAAAGGATGGTATTACAGCTGAATCTGTCATTTCTCATCAGTCATTGCTATTTAAGCTTATACTGTGGTGTCATAGACGCTGAATTATCGGTCCCAGTTAGAATACCACTAATTAATTAATAATAGTATGGTGTTTTTCTTGACTATCAAAATAGTTATGTTAGAGAGGAAGCAGCTTGATGCAGTGTTGGTTTTAAACTTACATGCATTTGAGTAATAGGTTCAGAGTAAGTCGGTCAGTCAGTCATCGTTGAATGAAAACTCTGAGGATACACACAGGTCATTAAAAACTATAAGCTCTCTCTGTGACTTTTTCCAAATAAAAGAAATGCTGAGGTTTGCATCAAAGGACCAGTGGTAGCACAACAGCTTTATTAGGTACCTGACTCATTCTGCTCAGACTGGCCGACTTCACAGAAATCTGCTGATGCACGTTGAACCGGTCTGCTGAGAAATCCATCATTCTGCTGTGAAATCCATCCTCCCAAACAGCATGTTCTGCGGTGAAATGCATCCATCCTCCCAAACAGAAATCCACTGATGTATGGCACGTTCTGCTGTGAAATTCATCCATCCATGGCAGGCTGGCAGCAGTCCTAAGTCCTCCCAAATGAAAATTCTGCTCAAACAGATGCCGTTCTGCCCTTACACCATTCAAGCAGACGCGCGCAGTCCAACAGAGCTGACATCATCGCGCACGCGATGATGTCAGCCCCGAAAGTGCAAAAATTGAAATAAATAGATGAATAAATCGGAAATGAAGAGGTGCCACTCGGGAATCGTGGCACCCCATTACTGGGACCCCAAAACTCGGTAAAAAACGAGTTATTTGGGATGGTTGGGAGGTCTGGGCACCAGATGTCCTGTAATAAGCAGGGAATCCAGCTAGAATGATGGCACAATTGAATACATGATTTCCAGAAGTTTCTTTCTGCTGTAAGTTACTGTAACATAATTTAAATGACTGGAAAATGATTTTCCTATATTTTGGCAGAAAAATACGACAGATTAAGCAATCCTGTATCATGAGCAAACACAGCTGCAGCTTTCCTGAGCACCGCCATTTTTTAATGCATTTTGCATGTTCATGCATGTTGATATATAACAAACACACACACACACACACACACACACACACACACACACACACTTTATTTGAATTTGTTGACAGGGAAGGGAGCTGACCTCAGTAATAGGTCTATAAGGAGATATGTCCAGTGACTTGACTAAAACATCTTCAGAATTACTTCTGATTAATGAAGGGTATTTTGATACATTTATTGATATGATGTTTTGTGCCTTCTGACTGCTACTTTTTCTAGGTTTCTTAGAATGGTGATTTTTACAATCAAAGTGATTAACTTTTTTTTTAATAATTACTAATCCATTGCACTTGTAATAGAGTGTTAATACAGTAATAAATAAATAAATACAATAAGTTGAGTTATTACGTATTTTAAGTGCTTTCATCTTTATTAAAACAGACTTTATTCAAAAACATTTTTAACAAAAGGGACTCATTTTAAATATTTAAAACAGTCACATGGCATACAACAACAAAAACAGTAAGGACTTTCCACATGAATGATGTTTTAAATTCAATTAATTGCCTATGCAGCATATATTTAATGTTCAAATGTCCACACAGACCTGGATATACCAAAGCTTTCAACCCAAGTTGTCACACAACTCCTTATTTTACAAACATTGTCTAAGTCACCCCTCCAAAAGTTTAAGACTATTTCTTCAAAAAACAAAATTAAAAAAAATGTTACTGTTTCTGTTGAGCTTAAATAATGAATTGCTGACATTTTTAATAGCAGTCTGGCAGTTAGCTCAGAGAACTGTGACTTGCTAATGAGCTCTTTCCTTTTCCTGTGATACATGGTTTGAATCATTCCACTGTCATTTGTGTACTGTGTGACCTTGGGAAATTGGGAATTTGGGCTAGGTTTCTTAATGTTCTCCTCAATTGCATAATTAGTATTATGTATATGAGCATCTACATGTCCATAAATCCTCTGCATTAGTGTTCTCTAGAAATAGAACACATTTCAATCTGTACATTCAGCAAAATAAGTCACATTGAAATTATTGCAAGTAAGGTATCATGTAATCTGAAAAATCCTGCCAATTACTGCTACTTCAAAACTTGGAGAAGTGTAAACAAATCTGCAAGGAATTGTGCCATTTTGTCTTTTTGACCACATTCTTTGTCATTCGTTCTTCAAACAAAAGTCTGATATTGCACACCCCTTTGATAATGAACCTGGATGCTTCACCTGTAACTTTAATCAACTCAATCTTGCCATGAAGGATTTTCAATTTAGCTGTCACTCTAGTCAAAATATTACCACAATCACCTGAGAATATTAATGAATGGAAAATCCATGTTAAATGTGTTGCTTATAGTCCTACTCAATCTGATACTGAACTGTTTTTTTTTTTTAAATAGGGATACATTCAGAGTCACACCTTGATGCAACATCGCTCCCAAATGTTATCAATTGATTCACAAGGTTATCTGGATCTATATTAAAATCATGAAAGCTCAGTTTCACGAATACAAATTGATCGACACATAAGTGTCAAACACCAAATTCAGCGAAGAGCAAATACAGTGAATCCGGAATGTTGAACGACCTTTTTTTTGGCCAGCAGGATGATCATGGGGATGAGGAAATAAATCCTTTTCCCCACTGTAGTGCAGTCTCAGAGTTGGTATATCTAAGTATTGGGGTTGTGGGGAGTGGAGGGGGGCTTGCCCCCCTGCACAAACGTTTTAAATAGTGTTTTGCTTTAGGTTTGTTACATTGGATTTTCCTTACCTGTGTGGTGCTGTTGCTTCCGGGAATACATTCGACGTTGTGGTTTTCGTGTTTGTCATCCTTCACTGTATTTGGAGTTTGACACTTATGTGTCAATCATTTTGATATAGACCCATTTATCTGATATCTGTAAATAACAACTTACAAAGTTTTCTTTTCTAAACCTGGTAGAAACAAACATTTGGAAATATCTGAGTAAGTAATAGATGGTTATGTTCATGCTGTCATTGAATGGCAGGAAAAAAATGCTCTTATTCAACCTGATCACAAGGGAGTCAAATTCATCTCTGGATCACCACCACAGGAAAAAGAGGTCATCAATAAAACATGAATAAAAAAAAATCAGTATATTCATCATCACAGAGACCTGGTTCATGAACATCAAAAGTACCCTAGCATTGCAGGGTTTCAACACATACCATGAGTTCAGGCCCACCTCAGTAGATTAATGCACTAAACGCTGCTGTGTCTTTATATCTACAAAACAAAATATCACTTCCAGGCAGAGCTAAGTATATGATTCCCTCTATGTCTCCCTTGGCTCATACCTTCTACCTGACTAGTATGCTGTCCGTATGTATTAGGCCAAACACAATTCTCCTAGGGGACTTCAAATACTGCTACATCAATTGGGAGGCCTAGCCATCCCCTGACATGTATTCTCAAAGATTTCTAAGTTTTGGAAATATAAACTGGCTTGGCCAGTTAGTCCGTACCCCAACTAGGGGAGACAAAATCCTGGACTTGATCCTCACCAATATGGGACAGTTCTGTTCCCCATCAGTTGTAATTTACTCCCTCATCAAACTGGACCATAAATTAGTCACATTTACCATAAGAATGAAGGTGGAGGCATCCTCAAACACCTCATTATTCTGAGATTATGCAAAGGCTAACACATGAAAACTGAGCAATGGCCTAGCTAAACTGAACATCCCTTTCAACATGATGACCTCACTGCATATGTGGAATCCATTAATATCAAAGTCTATGCATATGTGAATAGCTGCACAGATGCATCTGTCTTCCTCTGAAGAAAATGTTTTATTTATTTATTGCCATTTGATTACCGGGAAAGTCTGACTGGGTAGGAGCCCATTTTCAGCAGAGGTTTTGGGGAGGAACATTCCAAAGTTTTACAGAACATTTTAAGAATAGTAATTTTACAGGCTTTAAAAGTAATACAAAATACACATACAGTTTAAATAGTTTTACCAAATTAGACATAATGTAAAAAGATTGGTTAAGAATAGCTACAAGTTCTATGACAATGATTTAACATTTAAAGAAATATTAGTCAGTTTATAGATAAATTAAAGGTAAGTTAGTATAATGCAAACAGGATTTTCACTAGGAAGTGAAACAAAATCAGGCTTTTGGTATATATAGACAGATATATGGGTTTACCGAATTACAGCAAAAGACCCAAATGTTGTCTTTTAAAACAATGACCTCAAACATTAAAAACATGAACACTGACATGCTATTATGCATCCACTGAAAAATAATCATGGCACATGCAAGCTTAATGTGAAAAAAAAAAAAAAAAAAGGAAAAGAAAAAAAACCCACTGAAGTGTGTTGTATCCCCAGAGATTAAATACACATTAATGTTATGACCAATGTTCCTATAGCATGACTTCCTGCTATAGAAGGTATATCAGCTATAAAGGTTATCAGTCATATATACATACAAATCTCTCTTGTTCTAATAAAAGTACAGGTCTATGAAGAAAAAAACATTATAACCTATAATACTAGTGATACTACTACTACTAATAATAATAATACAATGCTCCTAAAGCATTTTTATATAGGTAAAGCTCAGCACTTGCTCCTAAAGCATTTTTATATAGGTAAAGTACTTGTATACTAAACAAAGTACTACATTAGCCTAGAATCCCCTTGAGTACCCATTTCCCTATAGGTCCCTTCTGACTCAGTTACACAGCAAACTTTATCACTTTTTCTAGCATGTCGAAGGGTCAGTTGCTAGCGTCCTCTCCTGTTCAGCTGGTAAACCTGGGCATCTTGAGGCAATGTTACAATTGCCTCATGTACACAGACAACCCACTCCTTCTCCCACAAAACACAAATACATGTGAGAGATGCAACTATATAGCCAAACTGGAGGCTGAGCTCTCTCAACTCAGGACTGGCAAGACCAGACAGGAGGAGAAGGAAACCACGCACACCACAAACCCAGTTTCACATAGAACTATCACAACTGCAAAACAAACACATAAACACACAAAGACATACTCGGAGGCACTGATCAAAATCTACCAAAACTACAGAGGCCTCCAAAGCAGACACCCAAGCAACTGCCACCTCAAGACATAAGACATGCAACACATAGTTCTCAAAGTCAGTGTGCTAAACAGTCACAGCCCTTAAGGCCAAACACAATGCCAGACACACTTGTTATAGGTGACTCCATAGTCAGACACACTGACGTCCCACTCACCAGACTGAACAAGGAAAAGATCACAGTAAGCTGCCTGTCAGGCGCTAGAATCCGCCACATAACACAAGCACTCAGGTCACTCCACAGCAAGTACAAGTATGACTCAGTCATTGTCCATGCTGGTGTGAACGACCTGAGACGTACCTCCCTGGACTACATGAAAAGAGACATAGAGGAGCTCTCAGATTATGTAGCCCAGGCCGGTATGACCCTGACCCTGAGCAGTATCCTACCCTCACCAAGAATGATGCCACAATACAGAGACAAAATGATCAGCTTTAATAATTGGCTTAATTACTGGTGTCATTCTAAGGGGATCCAATGTCTGTCTGCCTGGGATGACATGCTTGACAAGCCACGCTGCTTCACAAGGGACAGCTTGCACCTGTCACCCCTGGGCTTCCGGATATTGGCAAAGGCTGTTGCCACCCCCATAGTGCCTTTTTTAGGCAAGGCTCAAATGATAAACCTACCGCCCTAGAAAACAAAAATGGAGAAAAACTAAGGGTAATACTGCTCAATGCCAGAAGTCTAAACCTCAAGATGCACGCCCTCGAAGCCCTCCTCAGTATGGAGAACATCGATGTCTGTGCTGTGACTGAAACCTGGTTCAAGGCTCCTGAGAGCACCCCAGCACTATCAGGTTATACCTCATATCATGCGTTCCGGCCCCAAAATCCGGACCGAACCACAAAAGGAGGGGGAGTATCCATATTCATAAAGGATACCTACACCTCCAGGTTAGTGGCAATGCACGAAGCATCGGAGACCATCCAGGTGCAATTAACCATAGGTAAAACTGCCCTACAGTTTGTAACATGCTACAGACCACCTTCTCAAACTCAGGAAACCCACACATCTTCCTGAAGACACTGGAGAGTATGACTGTCTCTCCAAACACCATCATATTGGGTGACTTCAACTACCCAAACATAGACTGGGAACATTACTCAAGCCCCAACACCCTAGCCCAAAGGTTCCTTGAGTTCATAAACTCAAATGCTATGGAACAACTAGTCACCATTCCCACAAGAGGAGAAAATATACTAGACCTGATCATCACAAACATGGGGACAAAATGCTCCACACCGGAAGTATATCCCTCATTGGTGAGATCAGACCATAAATTAATCTCACTGGAGAAACACATCCCGCCCCCACCCACAGCAAAAAAGACCACAGTGAAGAACTTCTCAAAAGCAAACTTCACACTTCTTAAGACTGGAGTGGTATCCTTCAAGGCCCCCGAGCCAGTGGAAACTACAACCCACGCTGCTGAAACCCTTACAAATGCCTTCTACAAGCACCTCCAGGAATGTATGAATCAAGCAATCCCTAATAAAATCAAGACCCTTTCCACCAAAGGCAGGTGCCCGGTCTGGTGGACTCCAGCCATAAACAAACTCTACAACAAGAGGAGAAAGCTACTACATGACAGAGCAAAATCCCTAAAAGGGAAGGCATCTCTGATCAATACTAGCAAAAAACTACGATCACTCATAAAATCATCCAAGGCCAACTTTGAGAGAAAAATCGCTAATGACACAAAAGACAATCATAAAGCCTTCTTTTGCTATGTTAGAAACCTGGGTGGAAACTCCCAGATATGCTCAGAATTAGTCCAAAATGATAAAAAAATCACTGAACCCACAGACATTGCCAACATATTGGCAGACAGGTTCAGTGCAAATTTCTCCCCTCCCGCCCCAAAAGGAGAAATATCTATCCCACCAGAGTCTAGCCTCCCAAACATCTCAGATGCCCAGGTGAGAGCTGCTCTCTCTAAAGCAAAAAACACAGCATCAGTGGGACTGGACGGTGTCCCTGGCTGTGTGCTACACGAACTCAATGAGGAACTAAACCCACACATAAGGCTGCTGTTTAATCTTAGCCTTACTACAGGATACGTACCCAAAGAATGGCATACGGCAACTGTGGTCCCACTCCACAAAGGTGGTGCTTCTACGGACCCTGGAAATTACCGCCCCATAAGCTTGACGAGCCTTGTCTGCAAAGCTATGGAGAGGATCATAATGGAACTCATTAATAAAGACATTGGGGACCTACAGACACTGGATCCTACCCAATTTGGCTTTGTCAAGGGCAGATCCTGCCTCTTGAACTTGGTCGACTTTTTCGAAACAGTCACTAAGGCCATTGATGAGGGTAAGGCAGTTCACACAGCCTACCTTGACCTAACAAAAGCGTTCGACACAATACCCCACTCGGGCATCATAGAAAAGCTCACCAGCTTAGATGTAAACCCATATGTCACAAGATGGGTTGCAAACTGGCTCAAGGACAGAACACACAGGGTTAGAGTTGCTGGTGCCATGTCAGACTCTAAGCCAGTCACGAGTGGTGTCCCACAGGGCTCAGTCCTGGGCCCCCTCTTGTTCGGCATTTATTTTTCTGAAGTGCAGGCAAACATAGGGGATTGTGGCTGACAAAATTTGCAGATGACTGCAAACTGGGCACCATAATTGACACTCCATCAGACACAGACATCCTCCAGAGAGGTCTCATAGAAATGGATAACTGGTGCCAGAGCCATGGCCTTAAGCTAAATGCCAAAAAATGTATAGTCATACCCTTTGGGAAAAACAAGGTAACCCCTAATTACCACATAGGTGGTAATCCATTAAACACGGAAGAAGTTATCAGGGACCTGGGGACCCAAGTTGACAGTAACCTCTCTTTTGACACACTCACATTGCCAAAGTGGTTAGGAAGACCTTCTACATTGCCCACCTGATCATGAAGGGATTCACATCCAGATCAGGAGAGGTCATTGCACCCCTGTACTCTTCACTTATCAGACCAATGATTGAGTACAACGCCCCATTCGGAATGTACCTTACCCGACACCTGCAGCAGTTGGAAAGACCCCAAAAGTTCCTCACCAAAAGGATAAAGGGGCTCAAACATATGTCATACGATGCCCGACTGAAGAAACTCCAGCTCTATTCAGTCGCATACCGTCTGCTCAGAGGTGATCTGTGCCTGACATACAAGGCCATGTCCAACCCGGAATTAATGGACATGCTCCACCTCAAAAAATCCAAATCCACCAGAGCCACAAGAGCAAGAGACTTAAACCTCAACACGGATATAAATAGGACGTGCTGGAGGGACAGATTCATCACCCAGAGACTCCCTACACTATGGAACAGAATCCCAGTCCATGTGAGGCAGAGCCCCTCACTGACTCTGTTCAAGAGAAATCTTGACGAGTGGATGGGAGATCGTAGGTTTACCCCGGGAATCATCTCTTTATCACTGCTGGATAGAGGCACAGCAAACTAATGGGTATAGTATTCTCATCCTAAGGGGTGGTGAAAGCCACACACACTCTGGCTAGGCTTATAAATGCCCTAGGGCAGATAGCCTAGTATGAACCTATGAACCTATGAACCTATGAATTAGACACATATTTTATGCATACTGTATAAACATTCTATCAAAAAATTCAAGAATTTCTACCACTATTTGTACCCTTCAATGGTGAAGATATTAACTTACATGCCCATTTTCAGCATAACGGTTATTCAAAATATTTGTCATATTGTCATCCATACGCATGTCACTGTCTGCCATCTTCTGCATCCTGAAGTCTGTTTCCCCTATAAGAGTAAAATAGTAATCAGATTTATTTGTCAGAATGGCATGTATTTCTATTTCAGCCAAGGTGTTTTCATATGATAAAAGATTATTACGTTTGGTCATGATATGAAGCAATCTCTTTGGCAAACAATACAGCACTGCAGCGGTTAAGATTCAAGAGACGATTTTTTGAAGTATCTTAACAAATACTTGACTCGTTCATCTTATTATCACATAATGCATATTTCATTACAGAAAAGGTAAACAAGGGTGAAGAAATGATCAGTACTCCAAATGTTATTGCACATCAAAGGCTACAAATGTTAACATTTCAGAATATAAAATATGCATTTTCTAGGATGTGAAAAGTTATAGTTATGTTCAGGAGGCTTTTGCAACTTTCTAATCCAGCTGCAAGACAAACTCTTTCCACTTATTGACAAGATGTAGATACCCACCAGAAGTGATTGGTTATCTCCCGAACCCAAATGTCTTCTCCTTCTAAGGATGGAAAGTATCAGGAATAGAAAGAAACCCTGCAAATGACAATTGTACCTCATCTATAGCTTGGTTTAACCAAGCCAAGAAAGCCATTGGAAAGCAATGAGGAAATCTCCAAACAAAGAAACAAATTAATCTCTTGCATTCCCTAAAAACTTTTAGAAAGACGTTAACCTTCTTACAGTAAGGAAACCTCCTCATGACACCCTCTGTACAAACAACATTCCATGTGGCACAACAAATCTTTCTCCAGAGCATTTCCTTAAAGAACAAGCAACTGCCCATCAATAAACTCCACACCTCCCACAGATTACACATTTCCCAACTCAACACCATTCATCTCCCTCTTCAACTTCAAACAAATACGTCCCAAACAAGTCTATATTCTACTTTAAAATATTTCCACTGACACCCCTCTGGTATCTGGCAATGTAAACTCCTAGTTCATATATCACTGCAGAGATCATCTGTATCTTACTCTCGTCCATCTATAATCGATGTCTTACTCAAAACATCTTGCCTCATGTTTGTAAAATTGCTCTAAATAAACCATTCCCAAAGCAAAACAACTTAAAAGATACCTCTCACTTCCATACCATATCCAACCTCACAACTTTGGGAAAACTTCTATAAAAGAGAGTCTACCTTCTTTCCTCCAAACAGCATGAATTATGCCCAGAAGGAAGTAATATGACAACACTTTGGTCCCTAACCAAACACAGAGGCCTTCTTACAGATACCATATTTGTAAACCTGACAAAAGCATTTTACTTCATTGATCACTATCTTCTACAAAATAAATTAATTAAATTTGCTATTGGTCCATACATCACTCCCTGGTTTATAAACTTCCTCACTGACAGAGACTTCAGAGATAAAATATCCTCCTCCCAATCAGAATCTGCACCTTTTACCAAAAATTGTACCACAAGGATCCATCCTTGCTCCCCTCCTCTTCTCTGTATTCATTACCAAACTTTCTTATGACCTTCCCATCTCCAGCTCATCTTCTGTGCTTGAAGACATGGTCATTTACTGATCAAGTCACTCTCATACAAAAATTTAATGCCAACGCCTGTCTGATTTATATGAGCTCCACCAACAGGTCACAAACCATAAGTTACTTCTCAACCCCTTCAAGACCAAAACTATGCCTTTTGGAGGTCCACGGAAAATTCATCAAGCAACTATCTAGCCATCTTTGACTTAGACAATCATTAAAAAAAGCAAACTAGTAAAGCAACAAAAAAGCAAGCAGGCTGTAGGTACAACACACCACACTGTTTAGTGTGAGCGCTTTCATCAGAGACAGTGCTCCAACTTCATCAGACAAAGCCAAGACAACAAATTACCACTTTATATAATTACAAGTGGATCCAATTAAGACAAATATAATAGGTGCTCATTAAGTTATGTACATGTACATTAATTAAAAACCTCTATATATGTTATAAAGCAAGTTATTTAACCTTATACAATACATATAAACTCAACACATAAAATGCGTATTATTAAAACCTTATACAATATATAAACACAATGTATGGCTATAAGAAATAAATATATAAATAAAGAGATAAAAGTTAAACTAGGATACTAAGATAGACAAACAAGTATTAATGCAAAAATTGAGACATTAAAAAAATATTAAAATATTATTTCTCTTATTTTATATATATATATATATATATATATATATATATATATATATATATATGTGTGTGTGTATCAAAAACCAACACCTTCGGCCAAGTGGACTCATGCTTAAGTGTTATATAAATAACAAATAACATACTAAGTAACAAGATGAACAATGTCACAGGTCCCCATCAAACTTTACTTAAAAAAATAATAAGTGAGATAAAATAAAGTAATAAAACCACCAGCTTTTAGCACTACCTAGCAAGTGCTTTTAGCTTTAAAAGGCACTTAATTGATGCATTTTCATTAAGGCTCAGTAGTATATGTGCAAATGTGCGAACTTGCCACATAAGCTCACATTCTTCTAGCTTGAGTTCCCATGGACCTCCAGTCCTTGTGTATTATGTTCAACCTGCAGTAGTACAGCGAACACAAACTTATGAGTGGGGTAATCTAAAGTGTGCTTTGCCAACGCATTTGTGGTTACATTTTTGTGTATACTATACTGGTGTTCATATATCCTTTGTTTAATTTTTCTTTCAGTTTTACAAATATACTATGATGCGCACATTTCACACAATGCCACATAGACAACCCCTTTGGTGTCACATTAAATTTACCTTCTATAGTATAGGTTCTATCCCTAATCTGAAGTTTGTTCACCATTTTGATGAATTTGTATTGTGGGCAACTCCCACACTTGCCCATGCCAAAACAATTTGTATACTTTCCTCTGTTTCTCTAAAAGACATTTCATGTTAGGTCCCCTCCTATAAGTAAAACATGGAGCTGCCTCCAATATTTTATTAAGACTGCTGTCCTTCCAAGATTATGGCCCAATTCTTGACAACTATATCCCTAATGTTCTTAGAATCCATGGAATAGGTAATGAGAAATCTATGTCCTGTATCATGAATTGGGTCCACCCTCTTCTGACTTGCTTCTTCAGTAGTTCCATTATGCGTTGCTTCATAACCTTTTTTGCACTATAGATCTAAAATGACCTGACAACCTCTTAGTGTTTACCTCTTGGAAGATGTGTTCAAGAAAGCTTAGTGGGTAACCCTTCTTAAGGAACATAGATTTTATCAACTCATATTCCATTATGTAATCATTATCACCAGAAACCATCCTAGCGGCCCTTACTACTTGTCCTTTAATGACCACCTTTTTCTGGTGATAGGGATGGCTGCTTGTGAAATGTAAAAATGCATTTGAGTAGGTGGGTTTCCGGTATATGGTGGTCCTATATCTACTATTAACCCTGTCCTTAGATAAATTTACATCAAAAAAATGATGGAGTCCATTCCCACTTGGAATGTGAATTCCAAAAAATCAGTTAAATCAATGATAGCTACAATAAAAGGCTCTATTAATCCAGCTTCACCTTTTCAAATGAAACACATGTCATCTTGGTATCTGGTATACCAAACCACATGATCCTTGAACAGGGTGTTGTTGGAAAGGAAAACCCTCTCCCAATAAGCCATGATGCAATTAGCGAAGCTGCTACCACAGGGTGAACCCATCGCAATTCCTGGTTTTTGTAAAAAGAATTGCCCATTAAAACATAAATAAAATTTTTAGACAAAACTATCTCTAGGAGGGTTTCAATAACATAAATATCACTACCATCCATTCCTTTCACGAGCAAAAGTTCTCTGACCCACTCAATACCTAACTCCTGTGGTATAACTGTGTAGAGATCTTTGATATCTACCGTGAGGAAAATAAAATTCTCATTAAATTCTAAATTGTTGATGTTCTCGAGAAAACTCCATGAGTCATGACAAATTTGTGGTTCAGTTTTTATAAAAGATTTTAGTTTGTCGTCCACAAATTTCGCACTTGCATATATAATAGACCCTCTCCCATCCACTATAGGTCTAAATGGGGGGTTGCTGAGCTTCTTGTGTGTTTTTGGGGAACCAAAGAGTGTAGGTATTATGGGTACTGGCATTGTCAAATATTGAAGTGTGTCAATATCAATGCTTCCTTCCAGGAATAAATCATTCAAAATACTGTTGATCTTCCTATAAGCACCATTAATTTTATTTAGGCTAGCATGCTCATATATTTCACTGTTAAGATATCCATCCATTCTATTCACATATTCGGTCTGATCCATAAAGTCCAGGCCTCCGCCCTTGTCAGGCTTCATGACTCTAATGTTACATTTATTCAACAAATTCACAAAATCTAACTCCTCAGAAGAAATGTTTCTTTTAACATTTAAACTATTAACATTATTAGACAGCAATGCTCTCAAATCCATTTCACAAACTTTTTCGAAAATGGCCAGAGACTCTTGAAGGGGGGGGGGGGTTGAATAAACTGGATACTCTTAAGTTGTTTGTGAGGGGAGAATTAGCACCCATTAAACATGCAAGGTTAAGTTTGTGCACAAACAGTTTTAAGTCAGTAATGGTCTTGACCAAATCGACCCTCCTGTCAGGTACAAAAGAGAGCCCTTTAGCAAACACATTGACCATCTCATTGTTGATATTTAATGAAGTAAAACTGAAAATTTTTAAATCTCCTTCTGGACTTACAAGAATTTGCAAATTGCCCTGGATCATCTCCTCCGCCGATTCTGGCGTCTCCTTTGTTGCCCCTGATTTCTGTTGTTCCGCCATTGGTTGTGTTGATTCACTCGGCGCTCCTGAAAACCCCGATTATTATTCTTGTTCTCATTATTATTATTATTCACAGCTTCTCCTTGTTGGTGACTATTTATCTACTGTTGACTATTTCTAATCCATTCGCTGTGCCATACAGGAGGTGTTTGTATTGGTAGCTCATTATTCTCCAAGCTTGCAGCAACATCCAAACTCTCAATGTCATCAGATGGGTGTTGCCCAAATGAGTCCTGAACATTCAGGATGGGCTTAGGTGCTTCCAGAGGCGGAGGATAAGCAATGCCCTTAGAGTAGTCATTAATGTCCCTCGAAATTTTCTTCTTTTTAATTTCAACAGCTTTCACCAAGCTAGAGTCTATGCTTGAGAAAATATGCCCATATTCAAATGTGTACCTTATAAAATCTATGTCCCTAGTAATGGTATGTTCGAAAATTTCCAACTCGGCTTTAAGCGACTCAGTTTGTAACCCATAATGTTTAATCAGCATTTGTAAGAATTCTACCCCTTGCTGATCAAACAAAGCAGTCAGTTCCTGATGGAACATAGAATTATTAACCAGCTCAACTGGATAACTCCATTGGCGTAACCCTTTAGGAATGATCTTTTTAGAGATACAGTCTTGAAAGTAGGAAACCTCCAGCTGTAATTTGTGACATTTGTACACTTTTTGGTCAAAGTCATTAAGATGTGTAACAATAGAAGTGGTTACATTATCAGTTCCAGTAGCGGTGTTGGTATTTGTGACACTATTAAAAAATAAAGAAGCTCTTAGATATTCTGCCATAGAAGGAACAGACACGGCACTCATTGCGTTTGATGCCTGTCCTTGTTCAGTAGCTGATAAACTTTTCCTATCATTAATGCGTGAATTACTATTAACCATATTTCCCTAGTTAGGAGATGTTCTCAATGGTGCACTCGACAGCTCAGAGAATGCAAGAATCTGTCCACTTGTACCCAGGTGGTTGGTTACTAACCCAGTTAGTGTTTGAGCACCAGAGTAATTTCTTTCGTCCATCCGTTGTGATAAAGTATCCACCTGATTAAGTAACTCCTGCACCAAGGCTAGTAAGATTTCCAGTGGCATTCTCCTCAGTAGTTGACTTGGTGAACTTGCCATGCTGTTGTCTTGTTGTGAAAACAAAGACTGTGATGGTGTACCAACACCACTCACCATACAGAAAACGATAAATAACTCCAAAAAAACAAACTAGTAAAACAACGAAAAAAGCAAGCAGGCTGTAGGTACAACACACCACACTGTTTAGTGTGAGCGCTTTCATCAGAGACAGTGCTCCAACTTCATCAGACAAAGCCAAGACAACAAAGTACCACTTTATATAATTACAAGTGGATCCAATTAAGACAAATAGAATAGGTCCTCATTAAATTAGAACCTATTTAATCATGTACATTAATTAAAAACCTCTATATAAAGTTATAAAGCAAGTTATTTAACCTTATACGGGGAACAAACTTCAGATTAGGGTTTTTTTTTTATATATATATATATATATATATAAAAGAGAAATAATCTTTTAATATTTTTTAATGTCTCAATTTTTGCATTAATAATTGTTTGTCTATCTGAGTATCCTAGTTTAACTTTTATCTCTTTAATTATATATTTATTTCTTATAGCCATATATTGTGTTTATATATTGTATAAGGATTTAATAATACACATTTTATGTGTTGAGTTTATATGCATTGTATAAGGTTAAATAACTTGCTTTTTAACTTATATAGAGGTTTTTAATTAATGTACATGATTGAATAGGTTCTAATTTAATGAGCACCTATTCTATTTGTCTTAATTGGATCCATTTGTAATTATATAAAGAGGTACTTTGTTGTCTTGGCTTTGTCTGATGAAGTTGGAGCACTGTCTCTGATGAAAGCGCTCACAATAAATGGTGCAGTGTGGGGTACGTACAGCCTGTTTGCTTTTTTCGTTACTTTACTTATACAATCATTCCACAGAAACAGTATCCACTTTCAAATGACTAGAATAATGGCTTGATCCGTTGCTAAATTTCCATTTCCACATAGGCAGAGAGCCAAAATAAACTCTCCTCTTCTGTGCTGAAAAAAATCTGTCTTTTTCTATTCCAAGCAATAACTTCCAAGAAATCAAGGCAAATAAGATAAAAGATAATCCACAGACAGGAAGAACCGAACCAAAAAGTACAAAGTGCAGCTTTATTGAACAACAAACAGGTCAATAAATCAAGCGCTTTCGCCAGGCAAATACCTGGCTTTCTCAAGATAAAAAGTAGTGTGACTGAAAAGTTTAAATACTTAAGCATCTGATCACATGGTACTTAATTAGTTCAACAAACATCCACATAAGAAGGCAGTTAATTAGTAACTGAACTCACTGAGTGAAAAGTATGCATATGAAAATGCAGAATAAAAGTTCAAATAGTGAAAACACTAAAAAATAATTTAAAAATCATTTAAAAATGATGTACAAATGTGTGCATAAAAAATCACAAATGTGTAAGATAAAAGACATTTACTAATTGTAACAAGAAAATCATAGCCTAGCCCTTCTCAGCTTTAGTACACTGGATATATTAATGGCCTCATTGAGACCAGGGGATTTTGCAGCATTAAGTCTAAGCTGCCATAAAAGTTCTTTATATTCAAGGCGGGCTTCCCAGTCACCTCCTCTGGCATCCTGGGTTACCTGTTCAAGAACCATAAACTTAAGTTTCATGTTAGGGCAAGAAGCAAGATGTTTAAAAAAAGCATTAGTGTCCTTCTTTTTTGTAATGTCATATTGATGTTCATAAATTCTTTTTCTAAGGGGTCTCTCAGTCTTCCCTATGTAGAAACTGCAACATTCCGTGCATAATCCTAAGTACACCACCCCTTTTGCTCCGCAGTTGTAATATCAGTTAGCATCAAATCTAAATTTTCTAGATGGAAGATAAAAAGAACTATCATTCATGATAAAGGAACACTGCTTGCATGCCCCACATTTATGGGTACCAAGTTTAGGGGAACAATGCCTTGAATCTGATAGATGCTTTCTTTCAAATAACCCTTTTAGGTTAATATCCCTTCTAGTCACAAATTTGGGACGTTCCTGGATTATCCCTTTAATGTTATCGTGTAGCGTCAAAAGTGGCCAGTGTTTAAGCACTGTGTGTTCCACCAGTTGGGAATCCTATGAAAATGTGTGAATAAAACTATTATGCAAGTTAAAGTATTCCAAATTCTCAAACTGCTCAACTTGCTAAAAGCCACTACCTAACAGCGGAAAATACTTGGTTTGTCTATTATCTGTCACTTCTTGGGCCATGTTTTTAACCAAGGAGGCAGGGTAACCTCTTTCTAAAAAAAGTTTTTTTAAAAACTCAACTTCTCCAAGAAAATATTCATCAGTGCTAGACATCTTAGATGCACGAATGAATTGCCCTTTAACCAAGCCCTTCTTCTGGTGAAATGGGTTACCACTGTCAAAATGAAGGTATGAATTAGAAAAGGTGACTTTCCTAAATATCTTGGATTTAAAGGTGTGATTACAGTAGTCCTTCTGTATTGATATATCCAGGTAGTTCAGTACGTCCTTACTAACATTATAAGTGAAAGATAGAAAGTGTGTGGTAGAATTAATATAACTCATGAACTCAAGAAAGTTGCTCAGGGTTCCTTTCCACAATAGGCAGATGCCATCAAGGTATCGCTTATAATGGACTATGTATTGTACCCAATGTGTGGAAAATATAAAATTTTTCTCCCAGTAATGCAAAACTATGTTGGCGTATAATGAGGCACATGCAGCGCCCATCGCAACCCCCTTTTTCTGTTTAAACAGTTCTCCATTGAAAAAAAGAAAATTATTATCAAGAACAATTTCCATAAACTCAACAATTAAGCTGATTGTGTTGGAACTAAGGCCGGATTGAGAGGCCAAAACTTCATTGAACCACTCTAATCCAATAGAGTGCGGGATGCTGGGGAACAATTCTACAATATCAGTGGTTGTCATAAGTAAATCAGGGTGAAATAACCTAATTTCTAAACCCTTGAGAAAATCCCAAGAATCCTTGCATACATGCTGTAGCGTAGAAGAGAATTTCTTTGTAATGTGGGCAATAAACTTGCTCAACGGTTCAGTAATACCTCCAGTCCCCAAGACAATAGGTCTAAATCTCATGGGGTCTAAACCTTTATGGGTTTTGGGTATTCCAAAAATTACTGGGGTCCTAAGTTTATTGACGTGTAAATAGTTGTATAACCTTTCGTTAATAACTCCCTGTAATAGGTGGTCCGATAACAAAAAATTGATCTTGGAATAGGCTAAATTTAACTTGTTCCTAGAAATCAATTCATACTGCTCAGGATCCTGGAACATGTTGTGGAGGTAGGTGTCATATGCAAAATTATACATCAGGACCACCCCCCCTCCCTTGTCGGGTTTCATCACCCTAACACAGTCCTGAATAAGGGACTTAATTAAATGCTGTGACTTAGAGTCCAAATTATTAGATGGAGAATGTGTTCTGCTAAAACACTGCTTTCTTAAATTCATTTCCACCACCTCCTCAAAAACCTTAAGAGGGGGGTGTAGAGGGGGATTGTAGGTACTAGCCCTTGCTAGCTCTTCTTTTGTGTGTGGTTGTCCCTTAAATTGTAATGCTAGATTTAAATGTCTGACAAATAACTTTAAATCCACTAAAGCATCAGTCAACTTTAAGGGGCGTAGTGGAACAAACTTGAAAACTTTAGTAAAAAGCTCAAAATAATCCAAAGTTATTACTAAATCAGTAAAATTAAATATAGTAAAATTATCTTTTTTTATTATAGTGTACTTGTTGTCAGATGATTCAAGTAGTAAGTCAGAAGGTTCAGATCCTAGCATGTTATCTATCTGCGCCCCCTGTTCCATCCTTGCCGCTGGTGGGTGATGTCCCTGCCCCCTGGTCTGCCCGGGGGATAGTGAAAATCCTGAAAGCTGTTATCATTGGTCTTCTGAGCTAATCTTTCACTTCTCCTAGGCAAATCGGTTGTTGGGGTACCCTGAGCATCTACAGTGTCATAGTTATTAGCACCAACCTCTTTGGTGTTAAATTTACCCTTGCCAGGACCCGGATAAGCCCTTCCATCCCTATATTCAATGAGATCACGTTCAAGCTTTCTTATTTTCCTATTAACTATTTTAACACAGTATTGATCAACTTCATCAAAAATATTATCATAATTCCTTTTAATACTTAAAAAGTTCTTATTTTTAACAACGGAATTATTTAACATATTCACTTCCTTTAACAAAGTATCGGTTTTGCCTCATAATCCTCAATCATAAAATTCAACATTTCTAAGCCGACTTTATCAAACAAAACAACCAATTTGTTGTACAGTTCAGAGCCAGGGAGAGCACTATTTGGAAATTTGTAGCAACGTAGTCCTTTCGGAACACGTTGCACCCGAACACATTCTTTAAGATAATCTATTTCCAACTGCATGCTTTTATAAGCATATAGCTTGTCACTTAAATTATTAAATTCGTTCTCTGTACCAAGATGAGAATTTGTTGTAGTTAAGACAGTACCTTGTTTAAAAAGAAATGTCCGCTCAGTCCAGGCACTAAAACTAAACTTTTAGAAGATGCCAAACTGGTAGCATAGTTGGTGTGTTTACTTCCGGACTTCTCCTGTAGATGTTGCCCAATAAGATCTCGCCAGGAAGTTCCGTTTGCAGTAAACCATTCAATCCTTGTTTCGGTGATAATGTAGATTTCTTCCTACAGTCTAATTGCTGATTGCCAGGAGGTATACTAGCAGGATCGTTGGAATCCAGATTCAGTGAATTGTTTAACTGAGTCAACAAAAACAGTACCTGCTTAAACTCCCCACGTGTTACTGGAGCTTCATCTGATTCACATCTAAGTAGAAGTGGTGTCTCCTGAAAATTGGTCTGGTCCAATCCTTCAGCTATGGAAATGTAAACTGAGAAATAACTTCCAAGAAACCAAGGCAAATAAGATAAAAGATAATCCACAGACAGGAAGAACCGAACCAAAAAGCACAAAGTGCAGCTTTATTGAACAACAAACAGGTCAATAAATCAAGCGCTTTCACCAGGCAAATACCTGGCTTTCTCAAGATAAAAAGTAGTGTGACTGAAAAGTTTAAATACTTAAGCATCTGATCACATGGTACTTAATTAATTCAACAAACATCCACTTAAGAAGGCAGTTAATTAGTAACTGAACTCAGTGAGTGAAAAGTATGCATATGAAAATGCAGAATAAAAGTTCAAATAGTGAAAACACTAAAAAATCATTTAAAAATCATTTAAAATCATTTAAAAATGATGTACAAATGTGTGCATAAAAAATCACAAATGTGTAAGATAAAAGACATTTACTAATTGTAACAAGAAAATCATAGCCTAGCCCTTCTCAGCTTTAGTACACTGGATATATTAATGGCCTCATTGAGACCAGGGGATTTTGCAGCATTAAGTCTAAGCTGCCATAGAATTTCTTTATATTCAAGGCGGGCTTCCCAGTCACCTCCTCTGGCATCCTGGGTTACCTGTTCAAGAACCATAAACTTAAGTTTCATGTTAGGGCAAGAAGCAAGATGTTTAAAAAAAGCATTAGTGTCCTTTTTTTTGTAATGTCATATTGATGTTCATAAATTATTTTTCTAAGGGGTCTCTCAGTGTTCCCTATGTAGAAACTGCAACATTCTGTGCATAATCCTAAGTACACCACCCCTTTTGCTCCGCAGTTGTAATATCGGTCAGCGTCAAATCTAAATTTTCTAGATGGAAGATAAAAAGAATGATTTTTAAATGATTTTTTAGTGTTTTCACTATTTGAACTTTTATTCTGCATTTTCATATGCATACTTTTCACTCACTGAGTTCAGTTACTAATTAACTGCCTTCTTAAGTGGATGTTTGTTGAACTAATTAAGTACCATGTGATCAGATGCTTAAGTATTTAAACTTTTCAGTCACACTACTTTTTATCTTGAGAAAGCCAGGCATTTGCCTGGCGAAAGCGCTTGATTTACTGACCTGTTTGTTGTTCAATAAAGCTGCACTTTGTGCTTTTTGGTTTGGTTCTTCCTGTCTGTGGATTATCTTTTATCTATTGAAGCAGACAGAGCAGCCATTGGTAAAGGAGTTCACCTTTCTCAGCATGAGTATTGAGTTCCTGCTTTTGATTCTGTCTTTAAAGGAGAGCTGTACCCACAGACTCAAAACACATGTTTATTTCATCATGGTTTGGTGTTTCCTACATTTTAACACCACTATGGGACTATTTACAGGTTTTTAAATATTTATATACGTAATTTCTGAGTCTGACCACATGGGGTCTGGCATCTTGAAATAATTCTGATTGTTTAGTTTGTCCCATAATACAGTGCTTGTCTGTAAAAAATTATATCATGCATGCCTGTTTCTTCCTAAAACTCATGTCACTGCATTGATTTTACATGCATACACTTGTTGCCTCACAGTAAGACGCTGTCCAGTTCGATTCTTAGGTAGAGCGTCTTCTGCATGGAGACATGCGTGAATGGGCGTACCTTCATTGAAGGTTGTGGGTCAGGCCTGGCAAGCCGGTACGTAAAAATCAACTGCCAATCATTAGCAGACCGGAGTTCCACTGTGGCGAACCCTAACCGGGAAAAGCCGAAAGACACAAATAAACACTGCTGTCTTTCAGTCAGTTTTAAATAACATTTCATACCATTCAATGACTACTTAAAAGTTAAAAATACAAACCGTGCAAATGCCACAGAACAGACTTTTAAAGTGCTTTTTACTGCTGCTTCTTTTTAGAAGGCTAAACTGCAGTGTTTTGTGAAGCTTGAATTGTACTACTTTGACTCATCTCCCATCCCTCTTCCCACCTAACTTCCCTAACTGTCAAAGTGCTAAGGGTAATTTGAGATGTTATCACATATGATTGACAGCCCACAGCAGGAGACTTGACTCATGTACAGTTTCCTTGTTCTAGCCTTTACTTTCTGTATAAGTAGGGGAAGGACCAGGGAGCTGTGACATCACATCATGGGTGGGTTTTTAGGAAGGTCATGGAGATGTCAGTTTGGGGAAGAAATTGGCCAGACACCTACCTATATTCATTGGTGTTGATGACATCAATGAATTGGAGATTGCAGCAAGCTTTACTAGGGTGGGACAAAAGTTTTTTGAATGTGAAACCACCACAGTACAGTAAGGTACTGGTCTAGTGGAGAGAAAGTTGATTTAAAATATTTTAAATGCTGTATTCTTGTTTATTCATAGCAGAGACAGTAAATAGGGAGAAAAAGGACGGAGAAGTTGAGCATTTAATAATAGAATCCCATTGTCGTCCTTTAAGAAAACATCACCACACACCAAACAACCTCTAAAAGAGACAGAGAGACAGATGGACAGAGAGAGATACACATGCACACATAGGTATGAGTATGATAGTTCATAATATCACTTCAATGACAGTTCATGTATCAACAAAAAATACTGACTTCTGATCCATCTAAAATCGTTAAAGGACTACTATGAGCAAATGATGAAAAAATATATATATTTTTTTATTTTTCTATGAATTGCTGCAACTTCCAAAGTTGCTTGCAGCAAAATAAGTATTCATTCTTAATTTTATTTATTTTTTTATCCTTGTCTGCTCTCATAGGGGTAGACATCCTAATTCCTTTGGAAAGCTAAATTTGCTCCATAATGCACTATGAAAGCACAGATTGTGAGAATAAGTAGACCTACCAGACTATACTTCCATTCACTTAGAATGGAATTCCTGAAAAAATGCGAAGTTTGAGAGTCTGCAGATCATGTGTCATTGACTGATCTGCGAAGAGTTTTACAAACGTTGTTCCTACTGATGTACTGCACATTCTCTGAAAGAAGTTTGCAAAAATATCAACAAATTACTGAGATAACAAAGACTTTTTACAAAGAGCAGTTTTGCAAGTTTCAGTTCCTGATCAAGTTAATCTTTCCTTCTCCCCTCCTTCAATGAGCTAGAGTCTCACATTTCCAGCTCGGCTAGATTCAACTAATTAGTCACCTTTGCTTGACAACAGGCATCAAAGAACTAAAAGCCTGGTGTGCCACTAAAACTGTTCCCTCTTCACTTCTAAATAGCATTTTCCAGAAGGTATTTCTAAAAAAAATAACCATACACATCAATCCAGAGTTTAGGCCAATCTATCCATTTGTCCTGGTCCACTTCAATAAACACACAATACTGAATGACATTTGACAACCTTTATTAAATTTCCATAAATATGATTGTTAACCAATAGTTATAAATTTCACCAGAAACATGACACAGATGATAATAACATCCATAGAAGAAAACATAAAATAACCATAAGGGCAGTGTAACCGCTCACCCTTAATAAGCAGCATCCCTCACTTGCTCACTTATCTTTGCACTAACAAGGCAGTGTTACCCCACTCACCTTCGATTTATTGAATTACACCACCATCCATCTAAACAGCTCTACTTGCTTATTAACTTATCCAGCAGAGCAACGGCTCACCTTCTTTCTCAACTCATTGAATTACACATCCAACACCAGAGGGGGAACAGAAGAGGGCAAGCCTGCCCCTCTTCTCCGCCTTCCCAAACTGACATAACTCCAATCCCCACCAATAAAAGGGGGAGGGTGGGAGGGTAGCAGGGTAGCAAGTTCATGTCAAAAATGTGACTCCTACCTCAGTTACACTTGACAAAACCCTCTAAGCCCCTCCCTACACTTACCTCATTTCCTCCTAAACATTCCTCCATTTCATTCAACCCTATCCTCCCCCTTTTTCTCCTAATCCCTACTAATCTATGTATCTAGCTCCACTTGAAGATGTCCCAGGACAAAATGGTCTGTTCCAAACCTTATTTGTTCTGGTCCACTTCAATAAACACACAACACCGAATGACATTTGACGACCTTTATTAAATTTCCATAAATATGATTGTTAACCAATAGTTATAAATTTCACCAAAAACATGACACAGGTGATAATAACATCAATGAAAGAAAACATAAAATAACAATAAGGGCAGTGTAACCACTCACCCATGATAAGCAGCATCTCCCACTTGCTCACTTATCTTTGCACTAACTGGGCAGCATTACCCCGCTCACCTTCAGTTTATTGAATTACATCACCATCCAACTAAGCAGCTCTGCTTGCTTACTAACTTATCCGACAGAGCAACCACTCACTTTCCTTCCCAACTCATTGAATTACACATCCTACACCAGACGGGGATCAGAAGAGGGCAAGCCTGCCTCTCTTCTCTGCCCACTGGCCTGACCAGGCTGTTCCCCCTCTCTCTGACCAAACTTCCAGCAATCTAACCCCCAGTAAGGCACTAGGTCAAACATCATTCAGTGTACCCATACTTTTTAACCAAGCTTGATCTAAGTCACTAACTCCTAGCCCTATACATTACCAATGGAAACAGCAAAGTTCCTAACAACTGTAAACAAACCATTGACCCCTCACCTATGTTAAAATAGCAAACCAATAACCTCATCACCTATCATAACTACTGCCATGATGTAATTAAACCAGTCTACCCAATCACAGGAAGCCTCGCAATGATAGCAAGAGCCTTACCAGCCACTGAACTCACTACTAAGCCAAACCACCCTGAAGCCATGCTGAGGCAAATGCATACCACCATCCACATTGCAACCCCCTTGTACCGCCAGATGAAAATTTATTTTTTTATTACTGTCCAACGAATGCAATACCTATCTTAAATGTCTTCTAAATTCCATTTAATAAAATGCTGCCATCACACCAACTGCCCATTATAAACAATAAGACACCTAAAACCACAATCATGGTCAGTAGCAGGACGACCTCAGAAACACCACCATCATGGCTGGCATCACCAACAGTAAACCCAGCCAGGCAAAACTAACAAACAGAATATACCAACAAACTAGAGAAAACCCGATGCCACCTGGTCACACAATGGCCGTGAAATGCTATTATCATCTAGAATATAGTAAATCAACCTAGCCTAGTTTATCCTGAAACTGCAGTAACTCAAAGCTAAATCCTCCCATCAAAACCCCATCTTGCTCACAAGCCTAACTGATGCAATGCAACCCGCTAATCCCCTACCCCTGATGTCTGCAATAATATCTGACCCATTCCAAAGAAGACCCCTGATACCCATAAAACAGAGTAAAATTCCACACTGATGCTCCCCATACAAGATCATACCAAAACAAGACATTACCTTGTGACTGCAGGGAAGAAACAAACAACAAACCAACAACTCCATATTCACTTCACTGCTGGCTACCTGTTCTTCTCATACTGCTCTGTCAGCCAAAACCCTCCTCAGGTTTTTCTCTCACCTGTCAAGTACACATTCATCTGTCCCCCAAGTAATATCAGCTCTGCATGTCCCAATCTGCACTTAGAGTGATTTGTAAAAGAAAAGACTGTAAATACTTCACACACACATAAACCAAATTCTTAAAAACATCATACACCACCGAGGGTAAATCTCATTTATCATCTGCATAAAATGCAGACACAACCAGATGCAAACACCCCTGAAACTTAAATGTCCTACCAATGATCCCATAAAATTTCCTCCCATATCCTATAATAACAGTGCAACACTTACCCCTATGAAATAAAACAAGGTCATATTTTATAGCTAAAGTTATAACTCTTCTACTAACACAGGAGGTCTCAACAAAATTAATGAGTATCCCAAGAAAATTAAAACCGGCCACAATCATGCTGTACAGAGATACAAACTCCCCCTACGACCTATATGCCCTTAGGACAAGGACAATATTCACCCTTGCTCAATTTAACCATGAGCAACATGGACTGCACTCTGGAATGTGAAAACTCACTTAACTTGATATGGCTAGGTTATGAAGGTTATGAAAAAACTTAGAACCATTAGTCTGGAAACCACCCCCCCAAGTGCAGAATAACCAACTTATCCTCATACTATTTACCACACCTCAAACCCGCATCCCCTGCAGCCTATGCTATCTTCCAAATGAAATAGCACAATAACCATAACTAAACATTGATAAATACCCGCTTAAAGGCCCTAAACCATTAACCTATTAACTTCCTCTGCTTATGATGCCTGTGCGCCCCCCTTGGTGACGCAGTTGATAACAAAACCCAAGGTGCAAATTCTCTCCAAAGGCTCCACCTATATTCCTTTCTGGACAAGGGCAATATCCACCTCTGTTCCTCTTAGATAAGAGCAAAATGTACTGCAGTCTGGATTGTGGAATCCTACGTACCTGAACCTTGCTAGTTTATTAAAAACCTTAGAGCCATTAGCTTAGTAACCACCTCCAGTCCTGAAATTGGTGCCACTCCTCCCCACCAATTAAAACCCCCAAACTCCACATAAACAAAATAAAACCCTGTTATAACCTGCCACCCTACATCCCTTATCATCTCTTGGCCCTACACTACCCCAACTGCCCCAACCTTAAAATGCCTTAATGAGTACACATAACATACAACTTGTTACCGTACTGTTTACCACACATCAACCCAGCCTCCCCCAGCAGAATATCTTATCTTCAAATTAAAAGTGCATAATAACCATAACTAAAACATTGATATATAACTGAAGTTGCATTGAATTTTTTTGCTCATCAAAACTTAGAAGTGGTCAGCATTACAAATGCATGTTAACATGCATTCTGAACATATGAAATGTAAAACTGAAGTACATGTAAATGGAATACCTCCTAATGGTTAGAGTCACTCCATGCTTACTTAGAAATCAACCGTTACTCATATGCCCCAAACATTGACTGAAGAGTGGTGGTATCACCTCTCACTCTCTCAACTAACTCCGTAGTAAACAATCTAATGCCATTAGTCCTGTCATTATCCCACATATTCGCTGATTTCCAGAAAACAGAAAAATTATGATAATCACAAAAATTAGGAAAATATGGACAGTCAACAAAAGCTGAACCATTGGGCGATACAAGAAGCAATTCACCACCAAGCAGCTTTGTTTGTGCTAAACAGTAACATAAAACAATGACAGCTCCTACTGGATTTCAACACCAAAACAACCAACTAAACTGAGTAGACTGATGAATAGAACGTGTGCCACTATGAGGGAAAAGCACCCACGAGGACTGCTGACAGGAAATGGTTTAGTCCACTACAGAGCGTTAATACCAACGTATCACTCTGAAGAAATTCAAATATTGCCTATCCACTCTTACCTCCATAGGCAAAATTACCACCGCTAATCATGTACATTATTTCAAAACCACGGAAATACATCCTCTAAGTGGCAGCACAACCACCCACCCCCATCTCAGAAAACCCCAGACGCAGTTCTAATACCTTTTGGTTTGCTCCTACATCAAAGTGTCTAAGATTTGAAGCCAATGTTTCATCATTGCAGGGTGATCTTGCATGTCTCCTGAAGGAGTTGGCACTGTAAATTAACTTCTATTAATGTACCCAACAGTCCCTCTCTCTCTCCCAACACAACCTGCCTCACTCATGCCACTCCTGATAACCAGAAGAATGCTCCAATGCCAACTATCCCTCCAAACTGCCAGTTGCATCTGGGCACCCAAAGCCTGCGAAAGCTCCCCTGAAGAATAAAGTACTACAACCGGAAGGTGCTCTCTGCACACTTTGCAAGTCGGAAATCTCCCTTTGCTCGCAAAGTCTGGTAACTTAACCCATGTTTTGCCTACCTTTATAAAAGTACCTCTTATTTCAGAACACATTGCTAAACAAATGCAGAGATTAATTCTGTGTATGTTTCCCATAAATAAAGCTACTACACTGCTCACCTCCCACTGGACGCAACCACGACTGTTCACCCAACCCCCATGCAAACCAATACATGCGGCCATTCTCCCACAACTAAAGACCTTATGAAAACTGTAGTCAAGTGATCCCACCACAAGGTAATAAATCCAAAACACGCTAAACCTAAGACTATCCCAGTGTGAGCCACTGCTGAAACTAACTCACCAGTACCCTATGTAGTTGCAAGGACACTGTGTCCCAGAATAGTTTTTTTTTTTATATAAGTCCCCAAGATCAATGCTCAATACCCTCCTGGTCCTGACAAACCCCCAAAATGCCCCACTTCCAAAAAAAAAAAAAAACAACAACAAAAAAAAAACATCCCATACCACTAGGCATCATTAAGCTTCCAGGCCTACTCGCTTCTCAATACACCTAAATGTCGTCTTAGACGTAACACTTGATGTAGCAAGTTCACGCCAAAAATGTGACTCCTACCTCAGTTACACTTGACAAAACTCTCTAAGCCCTTCCCTACCCTTACCTCATTTCCTCCTAAATATCCCTCCATCCCATTTAACCCTATCTTCCCCTTATTCTCCTAATCCCTGCTAATCTATATATCTAGCCCAACTTGAAGATGTCCCAGGACAAAACGGTCTGTTCCAAACCTTATTTTTTAAAATGTGGACAGTAAAATATTCAATTTGAATTGAATTCTGGCTACTCACATGGTTATCTTTGCATAATTATTCTGTTAAAGCATAAATGTTATTTAATGCCAAGCTTTACATAACAGTTTCTTAACAATGACCTCCCAAGCCTATGATGTGACCCAGTACTTTCTGTTACTATTGCTTTATGTAGTTTGTCTTAGTTGTATACTTGTAACATATCTCTCATCCTCTCAGCAACAGACTCATGGAGAAACTTTCCAAATCAGTTACTTTTGCAAACAGCAATTCTACTGATTTACTAAGCTCACAAAATAAGGCTACATGAATTAGCATTCATTTTCTGAAGAAAAAAAAGAAGTCTTTAATTGCAATAAATGTCTTTATTTGTTCATGAGAATCCAACAACTTTTTCAAAAACATTATGGATTGTAATATGTCAGAGCAAAGTCTAAGCCAAAAATTAAAGACACTTGTTGAGTATGCTGATAAACTCTCCAACACTCCTACTCATCTGTTCTCCATGGTTGCAAGGGGACTCATGCTTGCCAAAGGATGCAATTATATAATTCTTGACATTTAGTTTTAGTCCACAGTTTTGACAGCAGCTATTTCAGGGCAGGCCTTCCTGTAGGATTTTGGTGTCCTCTAGGGAGTTTATGATGGCACCAAATTTGCATCATCTGAAGACTCTGCCAGTCACAAACCCGTAACATTAGCTTTGACTTCTAAGTAGTAAATTCCAAAGAAAAGTGGCACAAGAACTGAACCCTAGGGTACACTACTAGTTGCAGGTCTTTTGTAGGAGATAGCACCACCTATTCTAACATCCTGGGCTCTGTTTGTGAGCCAGTTTTCTATCCATTAATTTACATAATTGATATTTAGCTGAGAGAGTTTATTTATAATACCTGAGTGTGATGGTGTCAAATAGTCAAATACTTATGCAAGGTCTAGATATGTGGTCTGCACTGTTTTGCCCTCCTTCATTGTTTCATTAACTTTTTCAATGATACACAAAAGCTACTGGAGAAAACTGGACCACAGGAGACAGCCAAACACAATAAGCATACACAAACTTTAATTTCTCCGCTTTTCACCAGTACAGACTTCTTCAGAGATACAAACACTCACAAATCACTAAGGTATTTAAATATAAAACAGCCAATCAAAAAACTTCATCAATAAATCAATTAAACACTTAACCTTAATGAATACAAATATATACATAAATACATTTAGAAACACAATACATTTTAATTACTTTAAACCTTCTATCCTTTAAAAAACATTTAATATTAATTGTTTCACTTAACCCTGGATGTTCATCAGCCATTAATATTATTTGCCATTTGGTTTCCTTCTTACCTATTTTATTTTTAAAGTCACCACCCCTTAAATCATCCTGAACCTGCTCCATCACAAAAAATAAAAACGTTTTTATATTTTCCACATAAACATGAATGTTTATAATGCTTTTTTAGGCGGTGTTCCAAAGACCAAATTACCACTGTAACAGCTATAAACAAATACAATCTGAGGGTCATGCTGCTCAATGATAGAAGTCTAAATCTGAAAATGCACTCACTCGAAGCACTCCTAAAAATGGAGAACATCAACATTTGTACTGTAACAGAGACCTGGTTCAAGGCAGCAGAAAGCACCCCTGTACTATCAGGCTATAACCCATTTCACACCTTTCAGCCCCAGAACTTGGACCGAAGCTCCAAAGGCGGTAGTGTTTCTATATTCATAAAGGATGTGTACACCTCCAGACAGGTAGCCCAACATAACACATCAGAGATACTTTAGGTGCAACTAACATTGGGTAAGACAGAGATTCAGGTTGTAGCCTGCTATAGGTCCCCAACAATGTCCCAAAACTCAAACTCCACATTCCTAAGCACACTGGAGAATATTAGGGTCCAATCTAACAATCTCATACTGGGCAACTTCAACTACCCCTACATTAACTGGGAAAACTATTCATGTACCAATACACTTGCCCAACGTTTCATGGAATTCATTAATTCAAATGCCCTGGACCAGCTCGTTCTTACCCTCACTAAAGGTAACAACATCCCTGACCTAGTCATCTAACATGGGCAATCATTGCTCTACACCAATAGTTAACTCCTCCCTGGTTAGATCCAACCAGAAACTAATCACGCTGGAAATCCACATCCCCCCACCGCAAAGGTAACCACCATGAAAAACTTTTCCAAAGCTAACTTTGGGCTCCTAAAAACAGAGGTGGCTAACTTCATGGCACCCATGCAAATGGAGAATAGTTGCACCAATGAACTGTACAAACACATACACAAATGCATGGATCTCACTATACCCAATAGAACCCATCTGGTGGCCCCCTGCGATAAAAAAACTCTACAACAGAAGGAGGAAACTGATGCAGAATAAGGTGAAGTCCCAAGACTGGAAAAACTCCCTTATCAGCCTCAACAAAATGTTGAGATCCCTCATCAAGTTCTCTAAAGCTAGCTATGAAAACAGAATTGCAGCAGATAGTAAAGACAACCACAAGGCCTTCTATAGTTATGTAAAGAATCTCCATGGCAATACCCATATTTGCTCTGAGCTACTGCACAATGGTACCTCCTATATTGAGCCAACAGATATTGCCAATATACTGGCTGACAGATTCAGTGCAGACTTTACCCCTCTCTTCCCCCCAAAGGACCAATCACAATACCAGTAGATTGCCAGGCACCCAGTATCACTGCTGCACAGGTTAAAACAGCACTGTCCAAGGTCAAGAATATAGCTTCCATGGGACCTGATAATATCCCTGGCTGTGTTGTACATGAACTACAGAGTGAACTGGCACCTTACCTGTGTGCCCTGTTCAATTACAGCCTCACCTCGGGCTTTGTCCCTACCAAATGGCACACTGCTACAGTCATTCCTCTCCATAAAGGAGCGACTACAGACCCTGGAAACTATCACACCATTAGCCTGATGAGTCTAATATGCAAAACTATGGAATGCATCATCATGGACCTAATAAACAAGGATATAGGGACTCTCCAAACTCTGGATACCACACAGTTTGGTTTTGTGATGGGAAGATCATGCCTGCTCAACTTGGTCAACTTCTTTGAATCAGTCACCAGAGCTCTGGATAAAGGCAAGGTAGTTCATACAACCTACCTTGAACTGGCCAAGACGTTTGATACCATTCCCCATTCAGGAATCATAGAAAAACTCACGAAGCTAAGCATCAACCCCTATATCACTGGGTGGGTTGCAAACTGGCTCACAGATAGAACCCACAGTGTAAAAGTAGCGGACTCCAAGTCAGACTGCTGACCAGTCACAAGTGGAGTCTCACAGGGTTCGGTCCTGGGTCCTCTCCTGTTTGGTATCTACTTCTCTGAAGTCCAGGCCAACACAAAGGGTCTCTGGCTGACAAAGTTTGCAGCCAATTGCAAGTTGGGAGCTATTATTAACTCCCCAAGTGATGTTGACACCCTACAGAAAGGCCTCACTGAGACCAATGACTGCTATCAGAACCATGGCCTTAAGCTCAATGCCAAAAAATGTGTTGTTATCCCCTTTGGGAAAACCCAGTTCCCATGAATTACCACATCAATGGTAGTCCACTGAACACAGAAGGTGTTATAAGAGATATGGGAACACAGGTTGACAGCAGCCTCTCTTTTGAGCAACAGATTGCCACTGTGGTCAGAAAGTTATTCTATGTGGCATATCTCATTACAAAAGGTTTTGCATGCAGGAAGGAAGAGGTCATTGTCTCCCTCTACTCTTCCCTCATTAGGCCAGTCATCGAGTACAATGACCCATTTGGGATATACCTCACTAGAGACCTGCAACAACTGGAGAGGCCACAAAAGTACCTCACAAAGAGGATCCTAGGCTTTAAACATTTGTCCTATATGGAAAGACTCCAAAAACTCCAACTATTCTCTGTCTCATATTGCCTACTTAGAGGCGATCTCTGCTTGACATACAAAGCCATGTCTGATCCAGCTCTGTTAGAAATCCTACATCTAAAGAAATCCCAATCCCTCTGCACCACATGCTCCAGTGACCTCAACCTCATTACCACAATCAATATGACGTGCTGGAGGGACAGGTTCATAACCCAGAGACTGCTCTTACTATGGAATAAACTTCCCATACATGTCAAACGGAGCACCTCACTGACCCTCTTCAAAAGAAACCTTCATGAGTGGACGGGAAATAGAAAATTCACCCCGGGGATCACTCCAGTGGCTCTGCTCGACAGAGGCACTGGGAACTAAGGTCATGTGGCATGATGTCAAGGTAATCCTATGGGCTAGGTTTGTAAAGCCTCCAGGGCCATTAGCCTAGTACACACCTATGAACCTATAAACCTATGAAAATCTTTACTGTTAATAGAATAAAGATGTTCCTTAATCCTTTTATTTAAAGTTTTGGGCATGTTTCCAGCATATAATGGGGTCTATATCTTTGAACAAAAGTTCAAAATGTCGATCGCGGTAAACATTGAAAGTGCCGATAATCAATATCTGTTTTGTGTGATAGCGGAACAGTGAAGATCAGGAAATTTGCCCTTTCCTCACTGTAGTGCGATCTTGGAGTTGGTATATATAATTAGCGGGGGGTGTGGGGGGCATAGCCCCCCACAATAAACAATTAGATCATGGGCATTTCCGCTGTTTACAGCAATCCACATTTTGAACTTTCGTTCAAATGATATAGACCCCATAGAATGCACCACACCCAGAAGATATACTAATGTATACCACCCCCTTAGAATTACATGTAATTCTGGCTGTGGTTGTTATAGTACTTTCTATATGAGGTAAAGTAATAAATGGACATTCGTAAATATATGTAGAAGAATTGCACATAAGCGCTATGAATACATTTTTGTAATTATTGATTATGTAATAAAATATCCTGAGGCAGAACCCCTATAAAAGTTAATAAAAAGCTAAAAGGAAAACAGTTAATGCTGTTTCTTTCTATACAAAGAATTCTCCCCAAAATTCTTTTTGATAATGGCACCCCATTCATGTTCAGAGAACTGTATTAACTTCATCCATTTTTTGAACTAGAACAGCTAAGTACATCTAATTATAACTATCAGTCAGAAGTTAAGCATGTCTGAGGAAATAAATGTTAGAAATTTGGACTAGCTGTAAGGGACATAGCCCATGCTGTAAGTAAAGTACCCCAAGCCTCAACTGGAATCATACTATTTGAACTGCTATATGACAGACATCCCCATTGCATGCTAGATTTGCCAGATATAACAGAAGAAACATGAAGAGGAAAAAAACTTTTAAAGTATGACAGAGCATTTTACAGATCTGCTAAACATTTTAGATACTATAATGCTTACAATTAAAGGACATATGGAGAGATCACAGGAAACACAACAGAGAGGCATGTACCAACACCACTCATTTCAGAGACTTAAACCAGGGTGTGCAATAATTGTGTTAGTTCCTGCTGCTGAAAATAAGTTCATTTCAAAGCGGCAAGTACCTTTTGAAACTGTAGAAAAATATATGCTGAGGCAACTGGGGGAAAATACAATACAGTTATACCACATACATGTTCTAAAGCCTTGGAGAGAAACTGATTCTTTTCTGTAATAAGCACATTTACAGAAAAATGTATGGCTCACACAGCATGTCCTGAAGTCAAAAGCAAGGAGCAAATATGTCTTTGACACAAGTGAAGAGATATGTATGCAGGAATAAATAACACATTTCAGATTTGCCTGACAAATCTAGTTTAATGCAACACAACATACAAACTATATCTATTTCATTCGAAACCTCAGCCCCTACCACAATCCCAATACCAAGCAGTTAAGAAAGAGGTAGACAAAATGAAAAAAAACTGCTACAAAAAAAGAATGCCAAAGTGATTGGAATATTTTCATTATACTGGTCCCCAGTCCTTATGGGTTTTCATGTTTTTGCACCATTTTCATAAAATGAAATATATAAATTTGATTTATATTATATGCCTTGAGGGGATGAACTGATTGAAAAAAATAGGCAAGACTATTTTTTTTCACCTTGGAGTTACCCAAGGCTACTTACAAATTCTGCTAGGTCCAGAAGCTATGACAAATGGAATTTTGCATGAGATGGACTATTTCATTGCAGACTACTGTGCTTTTGTCTCCATGGAAAACTTGCAAAATTCCAGTGGTTGATGCATAATATAACCCAATAGTACCCAACATATGGCCCCCAGTGATAAGAGCATGGCATGGATTTGTACCTGTGCCTTAAGTATCTTATAGATTGCCACTGCCCATAAGGGAAATAGGTACTACCCCAGGTGTGAATTTGCAATTCCCAATCCATTGATCCAAAGTGTATAATACTTTCTGAAGAATGAGAAAGCCAGCTCCCCGAAATTCAACAGACAAACCATATGTAGTATATTTCAAACCTTACCCATGGCCAGATTCCCTGCATCATGCTGAGTTAAGTGCTATCTAAAGTGTGAGTTAGGCATGGTGGAACGCTACTATTTGGGCTATGCAATAGGCCAAGAAATCGGGAAACCACACTCTGAGAAAATTGGAACAGTACAAAACTAGCCTATACCAAGCATGGAGAAACTGGCTAAAGCTTTTTTACACCTGTGTAATTATGTTCGGATATGTCTTCCTAGCTTTTCCACTATTGCTTGCCTCCTGATGGACACGACCAAGGGAAAGGCTCCCTTGTTAAGGCAGAATAAACCTTTAGGTGACTCAAATACATGTTATGATAAGGACCAGTACTAACAGCTTTAGATATTTCCAACAATTTTCAATGCACAATGATGCCTCTGAGACAGGCATAAGTGTAATTATGTCTCAGATGATTGATGGGGAAGAGCTTTTTGCATGTATTGGAAGCAGAAAATTCAGCACTGCTTATAAATATTGGTCAGCTATATAGACAGAGTAAATACCCTGCTCTAAAATGCACCCTCAGCATCCTAAAGTACTATTCATTGGGCAAACAATTTGTGTTAGACACTGATTTAAACTTCCTACAATGGCTCTGCTGTCAGAAGAACTACAATGCAAAAATATGCAGAAATTCAATATTAACCAGGCTGCAGTCACTTGAACACAGGTGGGATGATGTTGAATTTATGTCCTATCTAAAATGCTAGAAGCAATTGTCTTATGCCTCAGGGTGTCATGAGGCATAATGACTGCCGAGCATGAGAACCACCTTGCTAACTGTAGTGCTGTGGCTTATAGTTATGCACTGTTTGGGATGGCAAGTCTTGGAAGGGAAATGCAGATTTTCTAGATCTTAAGCAGGCAGGCCAGAGAAAGTAAGAGGCACAGAGCTTCTGAGTCTGAAGATGGAAAGTATACCAGACAGAGGCAACTATCCATAATTGCTAATACAAGTCAGCTGCCTCTGCCAGTATGTGAAGTTCACTACCTCTTGAGTGAATCAGATTCCTAACCTTTTGGATTAAGGAGGGTTCTGAGGGAAGTCTCCAGGGATCTGTGTAAAAGATGAATGCAGTCTGTAAAGTGTACCTGTAACTCAAAAAGGGGATATGAGATTTGCCCTGCACATGAGAAACTACTGGTACTGCCTCTGCTTGTATGGTAAAGTGTGTTGAAGGAAAAGGTTTTACGGATCAGCCTTGAAAAAATCCTCTGTAACCAGTATAAAGGTGTAGTGAAACTGTTTTGACTGACAGAGGCCATATCAAACTACTAAACTGTGGAAAAGATCTTAGTGAACTGCTCTAAATAAACTGGGTTTTGTGGACTTGCATTTTTTTGTTTTTAAATAGACTGGCATTTCATTCATGACTGACTTTTATTTCTGTCACTCCCCATGATTTTGGAAATATGGGGAAATATTTGGAATATTTGATAATGACTATTCCCCAATGGTCATAGCTAAAAGGAAGCTTTTTTTGCCTTTAGTTAAAGAACTGAAAAAGAGTCAGATTAAAAACCCATCTGTTTTTTTCAGCCAGACTGAAAATATTTCTGCAAGAGGTTCAAAAAAATCTTTGAAGATTTGGATGCTGCTTTCACATTTATTAGAACAAATATAATTCTTGACAAAATTGAAGTAATGGAATGGACTAACACAAGCCTAAAAAGACTAACTGACAATGGTACATGGAAAACTTCTGATAAGAACAAGAAGTTAAAAAAATAAATAGTTATTTTTTCCCCTTTTCTGTGTACAGGTTTTAAATTACTTATAGAGAATCTTGAATGATTCTGCTGCTGATATCCATATGTGGAGTTTTATGATGTACTGTTTATATATAGTAAATCTCTGCTCTAGGGGGAAAACGAGTATCTTACAAAAGGGGAAAGTTGATCATTTGTTATTTTGGTCATCTTATATAATTGTTTTGCATTTGGCATAGCAATCTTTGTATTTTATATACTAGTTGTAAAATACACTTATTCATATAAGCGGTTGTTGACAGACTTAATTTTGTGGCTTGAAAGTCCATGGCTCTCCACAAGCTTTAATTAACAGCACGAGATGCTTCTCCACAAAAATCTGGTAAAATCACTCACACTCTCCACTGGAATTGTTTGGTCTCCTTTTTTCTTAATTTTGGGCTCGGGGAAGATTGTTTCAAAAGTTATAGTTATACTTGTCCTGAATTGTTAAATGCTAATAAGACTACATTAGCTGAATTTGAATTATATAGTCCAATTCTTATAGCTTCTCTAATTTTATAAAACTAGCTGATAGGTTTATTTGATAGATACTTATTATTAAGATTGTTTTGATAATTCGTATGCTATTGTTATACTGTTTAACAATTTCATTTAACTTCCTAACTTTAATGCAAAATGATACAACATATGAATCCCTTGTTATAGTTAATTTAATAATTTGCTAGAAACACAATGTGAGACATTTATACTTAATCTGATTCATCTTAGCATAAAATGACAAATACAATTTCAGATTTATATTTTCTTAGCAGTTTAAAGTGTTATAAAAGTTGATGAAAACCTTTTCATTGCCTTCTATAAGAACATTCTGAAAGACATTAGTTATGTTGGCAGTTGCTGAATAGCTGTTGTTATTAGAAGGGTGACAAATTTGGGTCGTGAATGCTCCTTAAGTTGGGAGTTTTTAACTCCAGAAAAGGTTTGGGTTAATTCAATTTTATGTATTTATATTTTCATTGTTTTTTACAGCCTTTATAGATGTTCACTGTATTCTTGTACTTAAATGTCATTATTAGTTGGACATCACTTGAATTATTGTTTCTTACTCGTAATGTACCTGAAGGAACTCTACTCATATTTTTTTCATAAGAAGTATTAATGGTCATCTTATGTCTAATTGATATAAATAGCCTTATATGTTTCTTTTAGAAGGTATTTCCATTAATATTAATGGTTTAAACAGTCCTTACAAGAGGGGAAGTTTACTTAAGTATCTTAAATTACATAAATCACATTTAGTTTTTCAACAAGAAACACATTTAATAAATGAAGATATAACTAAACTTAATACTAAATCATATACTCTACTATCATGTTCAGAACATTCTCAAAAGAAAAGAGGAGTAGCTATACTATGGAATAATACAATACCTCTTCCTAAGATAATAGAAGTCTAAAAAGATGAAAAAGAAATTTTTGCTCTGTCACAATTGAAATGAATAAGAAAATATTTGCACTTATAAACATTTATTGGATACCAGGAATTTAGGTGAACACAATTAAACATCACTTAAATCAAACTGTCCATTTGGATTTTATAGATTCATATCTGAACTGTGGTGGTGGTGCTGCGATAGCATTGTCGCTTCACAGTAAGACGTTGTCCTATTCGATTCTCAGCTAAAGTGTCTTCAGTGTGGAGACATGCGTGAATGGGTGTACCTTCATTGAAGGTTGTGCGTCAGGGCTGGCAACTCGGTACATAAAAATCTACTGCCAATCATTAGCGGACCAGAGTTCCGCTGTGGCGATCCCCTAACCGGGAAAAGCTGAAAGAAGACCAGACTCATATCCTCTGAAAGATATCAATATTTTTGCTGAACCAAACTCACTATTTTTTACCTTCTATTCTCATAGACATAATACTCACGCTAGACTAAACATAGTTCTTATTTCAAACGAGTCGACTAACAGTCTAACTAAATCAATGGTCATTTCTTGCCCTTTGTCAGACCACAACTCCATAACCTTTAAGTTATTAATTAATACAACATGTAATATTCAAATTAAAAGAATATCTGCATATATTACAAAATTAATGGACTTTAAAGAATTCCTCTTTTCAGAAATTCAAAATGTTATTACTTTAAATAATACTAATGATACTTCTAAAAAAAAATATATATATATATATATATATATATATATATATATATATATATATGCTTTAAAAGCTTACTAAGGGAAAATAAGAAAAAGAAGCTATGGGATAGGGAATTACAAGACATAAATTAAATTAGATAATTTAAAACTTAACAGGGGAAATAAAGATAAAAATGTAAAGGAAAAATAAATCATCTCATTGAATAATAAATATTTGGAGATTCTAAATCATAAAACTATGATTAACTTAGAGAAATTTAAATTTATAACTTTTCAATTAATCCTAAATCTTTAAATATATTGCCCAACAAAACTAAAAGACTTAGTAAGCTCAATCATATTAAGAGGTTTTCTCCCCTAAAAAAAAAGAAAGAGATGGTCTCTCATCTACAGAATATTCTAATAGAATTTTGAGAATTTGTTCATAATATTAATCAGAAATCCCAGATTGTAGATTCAAAAGAAGAGATTAAAGCCTTCATCAAAAGGTACACTAAAATAGATTATTTAAAAAAATGCTTTTATAAATAAACCTATTTCTTTCATTGATCTTCAAAAGCAAATTAGCAAACTAAAACAAAATAAAGCACATAGTACTGATGAATTATTCCTGAAATTATAAGATTTTGCCCAAAATAGCATTAAATTTACTTCATAAAGTTTTTACAATTTCTCAAAATAACATCACTACTCCACTTTCTAGGAAATATACCTTTATATCTCTAATAGTGAAATCTAACAAAGACCCCACAAAATGTTTGTCATATAGACCACATTCTCTATTAAATATCAATTATAAAATGTTTATGTCCATATATGCAGATAGGTTAAAGATATTTCTTCCAACCCTGGTAAATGGAAATAGAAATACATATGATAATATAAAAATAACTATTTCTCTGATTGAATCTGCAAAGAATTTAACAAAAGTTTAACATTTATAAGTCTTGATATAAACTGTGCCTTTGACTCAGTTAATTGGGATTATTTATTTATACTAATGGAAGAGTTAAAATTCTTGAATAACTTTATAAGTCTTACTACACACCTATATGAAGGAAGTCAAGCTTTTATTAAAATTGGTACCAGTATCTCACAAAAAATACCAATAACCAAAGGGAACAAACAAGGCTGTCCTTTATTCCCATTACTCTTTGCATTAATAATGGAACCTTGGGCTAACTTAATTAGAATGGATAAATAAATTGAGGGTTTTAAGTTAAGTATTAATAAGACTTCCAACATACAGCTATTCACTGATGATAGTCTTATCACTTTGGAGGGAAATCATTCATTTATTTCAGTAATTTTTAGAACCATGGAAAACTTTCAAAAAATCTGGATTGACCTTCAATAATAATAAAACAAAAATATTTCCTATTTATCCATGTAATTATATATTAGATAATAAATATGCAAAATATCTAGCACAAACAGATCACATAATATATTTGAGAATAGTAATAAATAAAAACATCAAAAATATTATTCAACTAAATTATAATCGTAGACTATCTATAATAGAAAATCATATAAGTAAAGGGAACCATGGAAGAAAAACTCTCAAGTATAAAAAATATTTTACTTCCAAATACACTTTATATTATATGGTCAATATCTTTACCTCCTCCTAAATCAATAATCAAAAATTTCAACTTGATGATTCTAAAATTTTTATGGTTCCCAAATAAACCCATAGTAGTATTAACTTATCACATGAGAGACTGGTCTAATGGGGGTATAGGTTACCTAATTTGGAACTATGTTCAATTTCATCTGTGATTAAATCTATAACTCTTCATATAGATACAAAATATACTGATAAATGAAAAAAATTTCTAGAGATACTATCTTGTGACTCATATAATATCTCTAACTCTCATACCTCTCAACCTGGAAATATCAAAAATCTGGACAAGGCACATGAAAAAAAGGTACAAATCTGTACGCTGATTAACATGAAATTTGCATACATAATCATGTAACCCCACCCACTTCAATGGAATTGTGGGATACCAACTTTCAAATGCAAACTGAAGAACAGACAACCAAAATATGGCACCGGAGTCCCCCTGCAGTCATTCCAATGTCCCACTACCTGGCTTAGGCTATTTTGCCCCATTTACCACAAACACAAATGTGTATACTGCTTTACTTCTACAATGATTTGGATTTTATTTTTACATTTTATAGCACAATGCACAAACAACAGACATCTGCTAGCACGGGGAGTGCCTTCTGTGTGGAGTCTGCATGTCCTCCCCGCGGTCGAGTGGCATTCTGAAAGACATGCGTGAACAGGTGTGCCTTTGTTGAAGGTTGGACATCGAGCTGGCAACTCAGCACTGTAAAAATAGTGACAATCATTAGCTGACTGGAGTGCCACTGTAGCGACCCCTAACTGGGAAAAGCTGAAAGACAAACCAATAATGACAAAACTGCCCAATTCAAAACATTTAATTCCATCATAAGTCTACTTACACACATGAACATATATATATATATATATATATATATATATATATATATACACACACACACACACACACACACACACACACACACACACACACACACACACAACCCAACAGAAAATAAATGGCAACACAAAAACTTTTACTCTAGCAATTTTCTAAGTTTATAAGCTCAGTATTTGAAGTCAGAAATTCAATCGCCTGCCATTATTTACTGAATTTTGTTCAATCCTTCAGAGATTTGCCACAAAAATCTAGAAAACCACAACAAAAATATGAGGCATACACACTGCTTGCATAAAAATACCTCCACAGTCTAAAACATCATCCTATTCATACCAAAATAACTTATTACCAAGAAATCTCTCTTCACTATAACTTACATAAACATAACACTGAATCGGTAACAAATACACCCACTAAGCGGCTAGATGCAATAACCAATGACAATTTGAAATCTAACTATCAAGTAAAAGATGTAATTAAGAACAAACTCAAAATATTGGCACCCTGTACAGGATACAGTCTTAATTAAAACCACTTTGTGTCAAAAAGTGCACCAAAGGAAAATTAAATTAAGTGCTTTCATTCTTTTAGTCTTTAGAATGAGACAATAATAACAAGACTTTCTCTTTCAAAGGCAGAAAAATGTACAACAAAGGTCAGTAACCACTAGGAAATCAACATCTGACATATTTATTAGCAGAATAAAAATGGCAGAGTAAAAACACCAATGCAAATGGCAAAACTTTCATGCTATTCAGACCTGGTGGCATATTCTCAGACACACACACATACATTGATGTGCACTTACTACTTGATGCATGATGCTCCCAAGCTTCTTTTTCCCCATAAATATGACGAGTCGATGACCACCAAATAAATCCAAATGCAACGAGCTGCTGCTTCAACGATAAAGTAAATTAAGTAATCCATCCAAATGTGTTCTTGTTTCCCGCTCGCTGCTAATACATGCAAAATGAGCTGCAGCTGCTGCTTAATCCAAATGAGTCCCACTCGCTGCTTCTCTAATGATAATACTGGATTCCAGTCCTGCCCCTAAATAAAAGTAATCCAAATGCATTCTCAGTTTCCCGCTCGTGTTTGCAGCCGGAAATGATGACATGAGCTGAAGGAGCTCAATTCCGACTGGCTGACAGCCCTGATGGAGCTGACGTCATTGCACATGTGATGACGTCAGCTCCGACAGTGGGATATTTGAAAAAATTTAGAAAACCAAAAGAAAAAAATTGGAAATGAAGGGGTGCCACTCGGGAATCGTGGCACCCCTTCATTTGGACCCCAAAACTCGGTAAAAAATGAGTAATTCAGTATGATTGAGAGGTATGCTAACTCCTCAAAATTATCAGTAGCAAATAACTCATTCATTTGGTTATTAAAAGATTATTTTTCCACATATATGCATCATATATATATATATATATATATATATATATATATATATATAATTATATGCTACTTAAATACTTTTAGAAACTTTATCTATAAATCTCCTGTGTGTATATATATATATATATATATATATATATATATATATATATATATATATCGAGTTTTTCTTCTTTTCCGCCATTGCCTTTACTCAAGAAGTTATTTTTTTTTTCTTCTGATTACACAAAAATGTCATTATTTAAGGATGAGAACCTAATATATTGGTCTCAGATGATGGCAAAAAATGAACTGAAATTTATAGACTATTTGACAGCTAAATTTGAAATAGATCAACATTTATGGTTAGACATACAAGCTTGTAGACAATTTGTCATAAACAAACTTGATCTAATGTCACCTATAATTAAAAATTCAATACCTAAAATTTTACATTATTTGATTCTATCCACACAACATAAATTTCAAGGTAAATAATCGCACATATATAAAGTGATTAGAAATTAAACAAATAGTTACCCTGAAAGTTACTGGAATTAATTTTTCACAATCAGTAATTATCTACCTAATGATCAAGATAAAAAAATATATTAGAATCAGCAAATATGACCAGCTCATCCATTAAATGGAGATTATTTACATGGAAATGTATGTATAGATCTTTTTAACTCCTTACATAATAAGTAAATTCAGCAAAAAGAACAATGTTTGCTGGAGATGTAAAATAGAAGTGAAGGCTGATTGGTCTCACGTGTTTTTTTTGATTGTACAGTCTTAAAGTATTGGGATGACATTAATAATTTTCTATAAGCTTTATTTTCAGACAACTTTACACTTTCTTAATGGTTCTATTTAACACACCAATACCTGAGTGCATAAAGAAAATTAAATATCCCACGGTTTGGTCTATACTAGCTGTTGCTAGGAAAATTATAACAAGAAACTGGAAATCTGAAATTTCCCCCTCCTTTCATGAATTTAAAAACATTCTTATTGAAGTTTGTCATCTGGAACTACTGACCATTAAATTAAGATCTATCAGGAATACATCTTCATATAATATGTGGAACAAATTACATGAATTACTAGGAAAATAATTTGTCAATTTAGGAAATTGTTAATGTATATTAAGATTCATATAATGTACATTTGTGAACATCTTTATAAATACTTTAGTTATGTTTGTTTAATATTTTTTTCTTTATTCAAGTTGCAATATTTGTGAACATTCTATAAAAATACCTGTTTATATTTGAAAATTAATAAAGCTGTTTTCAAAAAAAAAAAACAACAGGAAAAAAAAATAGTAATAGGCACTAAAACAAGAAGTGTTTTTTCTTGGTTCCTGTATAATTTTATTACAATGATTTATTTACACAAACTATAATAAACACTTAGCAGCATGCACTAATCAGCATCAAAAGTAGGAAACACAGGCTTAACACCACAGCCCATCCCCAATCCACTAGCCCCTTGAATATGGATATGCACAGCTATCTAAAATCAGTCTATCTATATTTTTATTTTATTTATTTAACATTTGTTGACCGGGAATGTCTGACTAGGTTCCACAGAGCCTGTTTTCAGTGGAGGCCCGGGGAGAAATGCTCCAGATGCATGTTTTTGGAATGTGGGAGGAAACCGGAGTACCTGGAGGAAACCCACGCAAACACAGGGAGAACATGCAAACTCCACACAGAAGGCACCCCAGCCAAGAATTGAACCGGAGAACCTCTTGCTGTGAGGCGACAACATTAACCACTGCACCACTGTGCCGCCCAATCTATATCTATCTATATATCTATCTGGGTCTACTTCAGAAGACTGACAAACCAAAAGACTGAATCCCAAAAGGCTAAAAATTCAAAATACTGAACACATTTTTAATGCAGGGGTAAGCCCCCCTGCACTTCTTATGTGGGGGGTGCACCCACCACACCCCCTGCTAACTATATATACCAACTCCAAGATCTCACAACAGTGGAAAAGGGGCAAATTCCATCAATCAGTATTTTTAATTTTCAGTCTTTTGGGATTGAGTCTTTTGTTTTTTCAGTCTTCTGAAGTAAACCAAGATATACATGTATAGATATATGTACAGTACACCTGAACACATACACAAGCATACACACATCTCTACCATTTTGTGTGTGTGTATAAATATTTATATCTATTAATGTGAATGCATTAAAAGTAATATTGCTCAATCTCTGGAAGCCAGAATCACAGGAAGATAAGCCTGGCACCAGGTTTCTTCACCTACTGCACACCTCTCAAGACATAAGTTAGATAACAGAATTAAAAATGATGCATTCTCTGGTCATTCATATACACTGCATGTATGTGTATTGTTTATTTTATTATTCATCAAGGTAAGGTGAGAGCAATGTAACCTGGTCTGGATCTTCAGCTTGGAGTAAATATCTGAAGTAAAAGCTTCTCTGTGGTATGTCTTCATGTGCTATCCAAAACTGTTTTTTTAGCATAATGTTTGAATGAATATCTGATTTTGTTTCAGAAGCTATCTTCTTAGGGGCACTGATGCTGTTTTCATGTTTTTCCTAAAGTCTTGTTGCTCAGATGCTATTGTTTCTCTACTGATTACTTTTCACATGTACGACAACAGTAAGACTGAGAATGACTTCTGCAAGTAGGAGATCAATTGTAGTCACAGTGCCATTTGTCTTGTTTTGTTCTCTTTTCTTTTTTGCCCTACATCTGGATGGAAAATTGAAGATGTATTTTGTTTTTACTGCACAACCATTTTAAACTTTGTTTTCACTGAGATTAATTCATTGTCATTTTTTTTCACTTTATAGTGTTAATTTGTAGCTAACCAAAATCATTGTACAACCAAAATCTCTAAAGTTCCAGGTAAACATTGTAGAAATTGGAAGCCCTGGATTCAATCTTGTGAGTTATAACTCACATTAAGCAGACCTGGGGACAAACCAGAATGCATCCTATGTGACATGATGGGTCTACTTCAAAGGATCAAAATTTCACAACATCGAACCTCTGATCAGTGAAGACCAGATGATCAAAGTTGTGAAATATCGAATATTGTGAATGGAGATTGCCATGCAGTGCAGAATGGGAAATTTACCATTCTTTTCACTGTAGTGCAATCTCGGAGTTGGTATATGTAAGTAGCAGAGGGTGTGGGGGGCATTGTCCCCCTACAAAAATGTGAGAAGACATTTTCACCTGTTAGATTTTTTTTTATGTTCAACATTTCACAACTTTGATCATCTGGTCTTCGATGATCAGAGGTTCAACGTTGTGAAATTTTGATCCTTTGAAGTAGACCCACCATGATATATTATGGCACAGACAAGAAACACATCAGGAATTAAATTCAGACAATTTTATAGAGGTGAAGAAAGACACACTTGCAGTATTAAACAAGAAATTATATTCACACTCCAAGACAAAGAAAAACGTATCATGAGTGAGAAAATGTTCACCAGAAATCCAGGACATTCAGGAGGCTCTAGATGCTTATGCCACTTGCTTTGAAATAAAGTACTAGAGTGTGAATTTTGTGAATTGAACTAATTAATAATAAGAAACTATCAGTGGAATCAGACATATTCAGCTAAGTAGGAGACTAGATGATTAGATTAGAAGCTTATTTAACATTGAAGACAATAATGGGTTATGTGAGTGAATTGTAAAGTGTGCAACTTAAAAGCATCAGTGAGAAACTTGAGACCGTGCATAAAAATAACATGAAAGCAAAACCCAGAGAAACTGAAAAATGCATATAACCGTGTGGTAAATAAGATGGCACTTGGTAGCAAATTAGCATTCAGAAACTGCATTCTTTGTAAAATCTTTTGGCTTTAAACATATGAAGGCTACTGTACCACTAGAAATCAAATGTGTGGACTCTGTGGAGTAATAGGCATTTCACAGTAATACTTGAAACACGAATATACCGCTGCATAATACTAGTGCTGTTGTATCTAATGAGTACTCAGAACATAAAATCTTTCTAGGTACTGTCACTGAACATTCACTAAATACTGTACATTCTAAACTCAGTGATAATGCTTTCAGAGAGAAGACCATTGTGACTGTATATGTACTGCTGAAGCTATAATGACAGCATATCTGAAATATGGTCAGAATAGTGGTGGGTTAATAGTAAAGTACTTACATTTAGACTAGACACTGGGGCAAAATGTAATATAATGCTGGAGTCTACCAGTAAAATGATGTGTTCATATTGAGGCTGAATAAGTCTACATGCATGTTATTATTTTTTCCTGTGCATAAGTAAATCCCCCAGAAAAAAAAAAGACTGGTTGAATAGTGTTTATAAAATTAAAGTGTGCAGGCTATTTCAGACTGATGTCTTGCAAGTTTGTCAAGAACAAATATATTATGCAATGCTTTAGAAAGAGAAGGGCAAAGAAGGTGACTGGCCTGGGTGCAAACTGCTAGTGGGGAAGATCAGCATTGTAGAAGAGGTGCAGCTTCATTTCTGAAACCTCAAAGTAATGGTAATCATTTGAGAAGCTACAAGTGAAATCTTGGTTGCTTAAATGACATATTATTCACGGTTTGGAACTATAAAAAGGTATTGTATTATATCGCCATTTAATAATTTTTGGTTTAGTCTGAATACCTTTTTTGTTTCTGTGAATGTTTTAATTTTCCTGGTTCTCAATGCGGATGTGGGATACTTAATGGGGGCACTGTCAAAAGCACAGACGTACCTAATTACTGCCCTGATATTTGTCAGATATGCTTGTATGAATTTAGCCATGATAAACAATATTTTTACCATCTGCATTTTGCAGTCAGAGTATGTAATCCAATGATTTGGAAGTCATAAAGAAGCTTGGTATGATGCAATGCCATGAAAATGTGTGCTAGAGAACACAGAATATGCATGATGCTATTCCACACAAATATTTCAGCAGCTATTGCAGTACAAAGACAGTCAAATGTTGTGTAGAATACAGAACTCCAAAAAAAGACCAATTATTTACAAGTATACCTTTAAGCAATCTACTTTAGCAAAGAAATGTTGTAAAATGTGACTGTAGATAAAACTGCATTACAAGTACAGAAGTAGAACCACAGAATATGGTGATTGTATCAAGGAATATGAACAGTATATGCTGATGTTTTTGAGACATATGATGAAGATGGGATCATGAGAATGATCCAAAGAGTAAAGAACATTCTGAGAGGATGTAATGTTTCAATCAAACATACCAGTACTTATCTTTGCTTGAATACAGAAACACACCTCTCTCAACTCTAGAACATTTGTCAGCACAGGTCTTGATAGGCAAAACATTAAGCTCCAGGTTCCTTGCCTCACTTCCATTTTTAGTTCCAGGAAGTACCAGCATTACAGATGTTCAGATTAAAGTGAAACAAAGCAATTTATAGCAAGACAGCAAAGAGCTTTTTTGTTTCGAGGGAAGGAGAGAGGATAAAGATAGGTCCATATCAAATTTTAGACCACATTATAGCTGCTATTAATGATGATCATAGTTGAGAGAGGTCCTATGCCACAGGAAGTGATCATATGCTACTCTACAGGAGAAATTGCAAAGAACTATAGAAGCTGTTAGAGATATTCCTGGATCTGCAATCAGATGAAAATAATCAGGAATGATGAGAAGTTGTAGTGAAGTAACTTCAGGAATCACTAATGTCAGCTTCCATGTCTACATAACTGTACTATGTCATTTGAGCAGGCTCAGTCCATGCACTTTAAAGCTTCTAATTGGACTGGCAATATTCAAGACAGAGTTGTAAACTTTCTAATGAATGTGGGTATTATACCAGGTTTGGATGCTTAATTAAAATGCTCTTTTTGTACTTAGACTGTAAATAGTCCATAACAAATTTCACTGCAGTCAGTCATGTGTTTGTTAGAATCTGTAAGAAGCACACAAATGTCATTGTTACAGCTATAGCCTACTTAGTTGCATAACATCCTATTAACAAAGGAGTCTCTAGGTTCAGTAAAAGAGGGATGTCACATACCATTCATGTGAGTGCAGCTTTTTTAATATTCTGCAAGCTGGGGGTTGAGCTATGTGATCTGAGATGAGTCCTCATCTGGGAACAAAGATATGAAGTGTGACCATCTCTGCGGTGTCCATTTGTGATGTGCTTTCATGTGTTGTCCTGAACTGTTTTTTAATATAATTTGTACTTGCAAATTTGACATTGTTGTGGGCACAATAGCACAATTTTTGATACAGAGATTTTCAAAAATATAGCTCTGTCTCTTGTGCAAGAAGTAACACTTTTTGAAGAACAAATAAAATAGCCAAATTATGGAACTCTCTACCTCACACCCACCAAAACACATCTGAAACTACCAGTTTGAACATCTATCCAAAAACTGGCATTGCTCCTGTGCTAAACCTGACTGACAAGATATCTATAAGTGTCTAACCATACTGTCCACTCCTTTCCTCATTTTCTCCCTCTCCTTAGTGTTACTACTGCTCATAAAAAGTATATATATATATATATATATATATATATATATATATATATATGTATAAGGAAATGTCATTTATTCATAACTATTATTTAATATATATGCAGCACTAATTTTATTATTGTCACAGTGATCTTTACTGAAATGCTTGTCTGGTTTTCTTTTTTGAACTTGCATCTGCTAGAAAACAGTATTGAATACTTTTTTGTATATACTAACTGGATGATGTGCATTCTGCATCTTACTATATGTATACTTTTGTACTATCTAATTATTGTATTTTGCTTATATTTCTGTGAAGTTTTTCTCCCCGGGCCTCCACTGAAAATAGGCTTCTGGGCCAGTCAGACTTTCCCGGTAAACAAATGTAAATAAACAGAAAACTACTGTTATAATAATTTATCAGAGTTCTAGCACTGAACATTATGTACCTTGATTGCACAGCCCCATTATTTTCATATTTTAGTTGCACATGTAGAGTTGGGCGGCCACGGTGGTGCAGCAGTTAGCATTGCTGTCTCACAGCAAGAGGTTCTCTGGTTCAATTCTCAGCTGGGGTGCTTTCTATGCAGTCTACATCTCCTCCCTGCGGTTGCATGGGTTTCCTCTGGGTGTTCCAGTTTCCTCCCACATCCCAAAGACATGCTTAGGTGGATTGGACACTCTAAAATAGGCTTTAGGTATGAGTGTGTGCATATGTGTGCCTTCTGTGGAAAACTCCACTGCCAGTTGTTCTGCAGACTGTTGTTCTGCTGTGGTAACTCCTAACAGGAAAAGCTGAAAGGAAAAGACGTTGCACATGTAGAGTTAGTAGGACTTGAATACTAAATATACAACAGTGTGGGTATTTCCAAAAATTTAGGAAACCAAAGCAACTTTGGTTTCTAAAGGTGCAGAAACATCCCACAAACAAAGGTTAGAAAATATATTTCAGATGCAGTTACTGTAAAATTCATTCTTAGATGCTAAGAACACTATATTAATGGTCCCATGCTTTGTGGATTAACAGAGTTTCTCTTGCACTAATGTTTTCAGCTAAGTATATAAAACCATGTCTCTCCCTCATATTCACTCTAACTATACAAAGCATTAACATGCCTTGTGGATTCTGTACATTCACAAACTATAGAACGTTCTGTCCATGGAAAGTAAATTACTACAGTCTACTAATGTACTGTAACAGACTTCCTGGACTCTTTGCCGTACTATGAATGCTCACAAGGAATCATATACATCATCGAAGCACATAGCCAACAACTGCTTTACTCAGCTTTTTTCCCCTTTTTTTTTCCTGTACCATGCTACTGACATGTTAGTACACATGTACTTGCTGGAAGGAAAATGAGCTGGCTGTTCTTAGACATTTTACAGCTATGACCCTGGCCACAAGGGCAAGAGGAAATTAAATATATACGGACAGTTTAAAATATCAACCAGCACATTTTATGATGTGGGGAGATATGAATTATATAGAGAAAGCCCATGTAGACATGGTTAGAACACACAAAGGCCAAGTGGATAATGAATGAAGATCAGAAGGAACCCTTAAATCTTGGCATTGTCAGGAGAAACTCTAAACTGCATGACCACTGTGCTGCTTACCATTTACTTTCCTCAGTAGCTGTTCCTCACATCTTTGACAGCCATCTTTCTTTGCAGCTCAACTTATTGTTCCTAAACAAAGCAAGAAACCATTTTGATTTGTATGCACATACCTCTCAACTGACGAGATTTTCACAGAATGTCAAGATTTTTGCCTCATATTTTTGCTCTGCTCCTCATAAAATTTGTGGTTTTCTGGCAAATCACTGAGGATTGAAGTCATTAAATAATGACAAATGTTTGAGTTTCAAACTTTAAATCCTTTAGGAAATTCATGCTAACCCAAAACCTGTTATTCTAGCAGCTTTCTAAGTTTTATACAGCAATATTTAAAATATGTCCCTATTTTTGGGCCTTTATCTCCCCATTAATTTATGCTTTGTCCAAATTCCGTAGGCTAACAGACTGAGAGGTATGATGCACATATAAATACCTTATTACAGAAGACCATGGATAATGCAATTATCAGAGTTTTAAGAACTACAGATTCTATTCTATTCTATCAAAGCTTGCATGTTTGTGCCTGCTACTCAGTTAACTAATGCTTCACTGCAGGTAGTGCTATGTATGAGACAGTGTTCAGTATTAGGACTTTCTAAACACTGTCTTATACCTGTAGTCTCACTGACTGCTATTACAGTTCAGTGCAACAGATGTGCAGTATTATCACTGATTAACTGAATGTGTATTATAGATGCCGTATCTTCTGGACAGAAACAGCTCCATTGAAAAGAGGTCTTGCACAGCCCAGTCACACCATCCCAGTAATCACATACAAACAGATAAATACAACCAGTTTGACAGGCCAGAAGACAGTGCTGTCATTAATCAGTATAGGTCAGTATGGACATATCTGACAGTGTGGTTCAGTTCCTGTGGGTCAGATCGCTATGGTTCATCAAAAGCTAGCAAGAAAACAAAATAACAGATTATTTTGCTTGTGTTTACTATCATGTTGTCTTTATACCCTCATACAGTAAAATGGTTATCAATACAACATTGTTTGAAATTAACTTTTATAAAAAGTCATACTTTTTGATCTGTGGTATACATCATTTTCCAGTCTCATTTGTCGGGCCATTCATTTATTCATCAGTTTATTTAAATTTATATTTTTGACAAATAAACAATTTTAATAAACTATCAATTGATTACTGTCTGCTGATTTACCGTATGAAAACAGAGGTTACAGTGGAGTTACACAGGTTTCATAGATTAAAACCATAAGCACTGAAATGGACCGAATTCAGCATAGAACCTTTTCTTTAAACTTCTGCATCTAAAATGCATCCCATTCAATTCAGTACTGAAGTGGGATTGAATAAGATTATTTACCATTGAGGAATCGAGTATGCAAACAGAGATTGTGAAACTGAGTTAATTATGTACAAGCTGCATTTAGCTGAGATACTTTTCTGAAAAATAGAATGAACAATAGCCAGGAAGATAGAAGGCTATTTCCATGTATGTTGCTGCATACAAAGGCTAGCCAGAGGTGGACAGGATAATCTAGGAATGTCAGATATATATAAAAACATTAGTGTGATAGGCAAACAGTGATAAGTTGTAACTAAATATAAATAAAGAGAAACTGTTCTACACAGTAACAAGTTATAACCAAATATACACAACAGTGTTTCACTATTTTACAAGCCTAGCAATGTTATTAGGGGGTCTATATTAGAACACTGACAAAGCCATTAATCGAAAGACCTTATCATTGAAAATGCCGGTGATAGAACTGAATTATGTGGTAGGCTGCACCCCCCCAAACACTCTGCTAATTATATATACCAACTCCGAGATCGCACTACAGTTAGGAACAGTCAAATTTTCTGATCTTAACTGTACCGCAATCTCACAAAACACACTTCTATCACTGGCATTTTCGATGATAAGGCCGTTCGATTAACGGTTTTGCTGGTGTTCTAATACAGACCCGTTATTAGGTACACGTTTTAGAAGCAACAGTCAGCAACCTGTTCTTGATTCTTTAGTTCTGTGCTACTCATCTGGGGGGAAGTTAAAATGTGGTTTGTAGAGGAGTTTTTACTCATGCTGTACAAATGCACTTGTAAAAGAAACACAAAAAGATTGTGACAAATCAATATACAGCAACATGGTCTTGATTGCTTGAAAAGAGGGGAAGAAAAAAAGCTGGTAGAAACTGTATTAACTATAACATGCTATTGTGTTAGTAAATAAAATATCACTGGGAAGCAGCATTCAACTCATTGATAATTGCTATTCTGTTATAATAATGAGATACAATAGCTATAAGCAAGATGGGTGGTTTGCTTTTATTTATTTGTAGACATTATATGGTGTACAATTCGGTGAAAGAATCAGCAAAAAGACATTTGTACTTTAATAAGTGCCATTTTGTGATATCTGAGAGTGACAAGCTGTTGCCCAAAAAGACCACATGACACTGCAATTTTCAAAAAAATGACAGTCAGCAAACCTCCTGTAGAATGAATGTTTTTTGTTAGAAAATATACAAAATTAAGTACTTTTGTCTGATGATGTATTTCTTCAAAACTAAATTTAGAAATTACTTCACTACATTTTATCTAGTTCATACACCTGTTGCATTCATGCTAAGTCTTAAAACAAAAAATTAAAAAAAATCATAAAACTTATTAAAATCTAATAAAATTACCAAGGAATGTATCATACAATTGATTTGTTTGCAGTTAAAAGTATTCTATAGCTTCTCCTTGATCTTTTTGTTTAAAACTTTTATTTAGTGCCCAACTGCTGTTTTTCTGCTGTGGTAAACATTTCTGCAGTGTTTTCTGCCTAAAATGGTATAGCTAGTAGCTGTAGCATAGTTCAGATTCAGGGTTGCTGTTTCTGGGCCTGGTTGTTTGTTTGTAGTGGCTGTTTGTTCTGAGCACATTTTCCAGAACATCTTGGATTAGAAAGGGCCCTTCTGTACTCTAGTGAGAGGATTGTGCTGATTGGTCCCTGGCTAGTAAAGGTTGGCTGGTCTAGGACTTGGAGTAAGCATCTCATTGGCTCTTTTGATCTTTTTTTAAAAGTTGTTTTAGGTTTTAACCTTCTGGTATTTAATCATTACCCTTGAGTGAGCATCTGCTTGTTTGTTTATCGTGCAGCACCGCAGACTGACATGCAATTGTGCCCCATAGCTGAACAGATAATTTCAGCAATCTATTCCTTAGATATAGCTGTATCCCAACAGTGTAGTTTCTCATCTTTAGCACATTCACAGGCAAAGAGGCAGTACTAGTGAAGCTATGAGGCAGTACTAGTGAAGCTATGTAAGTACCCCATTGTAATAACGACCGCAATAGTTTTTCTGAGGCCCCACAATACCTACAAGTGTAGCATTAAGCTTAGCCTCTGAGGTATTAACACAACTCACCCACTAGTTATTCATACTTGTGACCCCTTTTCCACCATATTCCCATTTCTGACCATATAAATTCATCTAGCACTATGAACAAGCAATTTCCAACAGTGTTTCCAGCCAGCTTGGCCAACATGAGCATCCTGAGGTAGTGTAGCAACTGCCTCATGTATACAGACAACCCTCTACTTCTAGTCCACACAAACTCAACATGTGAGAGATGCAACTATATTAAAAACCTGGAATCAATGCTCTCTCACATGCCAAGCAATACATCTGACACTGAGCGGGTTGTCAGCATGCACACCTCACCACCTTCTCTACCCAAACCCACATCACACATACCTACATACACGGAGGTCCTCACCACACACTTACCTAAACACCGGAGACCTCCCAAACACAAACACAAGCATGCTACACATAATACTTCTGCAGAACACAATACACACAGTAGCTCATGCATCAGTGTCTCATCTGTCAAGTCCATAAGGCTAAACACTAAACCTAACATATTAGTAATAGGAGACTCCATCTTGAGACACACAGATGTTACTCTCACCCAGCTGTACAAAGAGAAGGTCATGGTCAGGTGTTGTCAGGTGCCAGGATCTGCCATATTACACATCCACTCAAGTCTCTCAACAACAGGTACATTATGAAACTGTCATAGTCCATGTTGGTATGGATGACTTGAGATGTACCTCTCTGTACTATATGAAGAGAGAAATGACTGAGCTCTCAGACTATGTGTCTCAGGCAGGTATGTCCATAGCCTTAAACAGCATTTTACCTTCACTTAGAATGATGCCTGAATACAAACAGAAAATGATTGATTTCAATAATTGACTTAGTTTTTGGTGCCATTCTAAGGGGATCCAGTATCTTTCAGCCTCAGATGATATGAATGACAGACCTAGATGTTTTACCAGAGCTGGTCTTCATCTGTCACCCCTGGGATTTTGGCTACTGGCTAAGGCTCTTGCTAGCCACCGTAGTGCCTTTTTTAGGCAGTGTCATAAGGACAAAACTCCCAGTGTAAAAATACTAACCAAAAACAACCTCAAGGTCATGTTGCTAAACTCTAGGAGTTTTAACATGAAACTGCACTCACTGGAAAAAGTCCTCACCCTGGAAGACACAGACATTTCTGTAGTAATGGAGACCTGGGTCAAGGTTGTGGAGAACACCCCAGCCATACCAGGTTACACCTCATTCCACAAGTTCAGACCACAAACTGAAGGCAAGAAAACTAAAAGAGGCAGTGTATCAATATTCATCAAGGATAAATACACCTCCAGGTAGGTCAAATAGTATGATGCACTAGACATACTTTAGATGCAATTAACTTTTGGTAGAACACCTATTCAAGTCAGTGCCAGCTACAGAACTCACTCCATGAATTAGGACACCTACTCTGTCTATTTGGATCAATTTGAGTCTATCAAGATACATCCTCACACCATAGTTCTGGGCGACTTTAACTACCCTAGCATTGACTGGGTGAATTACTCCTGCTCAAACTCACCTGCCCAAAGGTTCCTTGACTTTGTCAGTGCCAATGCCCTGGACCAGTTGGTTGACAACCTCACCAGGGGTGCCAACATCCTAGACCTGGTTCTTACAAATATGGGAGACCACTGTAGCACCCCCACTGTGAGTTCATCCCTGGTGAGATCTGACCACAAATAAGTCTCATGGTAGGTAACTGTCACACTTGACCCTCTCCTAGCAGCAACTACACTAAAAAACTTCTCCAAAGCAGATTATAACCTCTTACAGGATAGTATAAATAGCTTCATTGCACCTTTCCCCTCAGACTGAACCAGTAACTATGCCGAGCTCTACACCAATGCCCTGTACAAGCACCTGTATAACTGCATTGACTCGGCAGTACCTGTTAGGACCAAAATAAGCTCTTCAATGAGAAGCAAACCTGTCTGGTGGACAATCACCATTATCAGGCTTTACAATAAAAGAAAGAAACTGCTGTCCAAGAGTAAGAAGGAGCAGCTCTAAAATGGAGGCACTCCCTACTCAGCTTAAATAAGCAAATAAGACTTCTTGTGAAGTCCTCTAAGGCAAACTATGAATCCAAGTTAGCTTCCTCAACCAAGGACAGCCATAAGGCATTCTTTAGTTACATCCATAACATAAAAGGTAAGGGTCAGATTTTCACCAAACTGGTAGTTAATGGTAACACATACACTGTTGACATACCAGTGGACAAAGCTAACCTGCTAGCCAACAGGTTCAGTGAAAACTTCACTCCCCCGTCCCCGCCACACGTACTTCATGACATCCCTACCACATTTCCCCTACCTTGTATCTCTAAAGAGCAGGTCATAAACACCCTCTCTAAGGCCAAAAACACAACATCAATGGGACCTGATAACATCACAGGCTGCATTCTACATGGGCTCAAACAAGAATTAGCATAACCATTGGCTACTTTTTTCAATCACAGTCTAAGTACCAGCTTCATTTCCAGCTGAATGGAAAACAGCCACTGTTATGCCCCTGCACAAAGGTGGTGCTTCTATTGATCCCAGGAACTACAGATATATTAGCCTGATTACCCTTATCTGCAAGACCATGGACAGATTCATCATGGACCTTATCATCAAAGATATAGGCAATCTCCAAACACTAGATTCTACCCAGTCTGGATCTATCATGGAGAGATCATGCTTGTTAAACCTGGTGGACTTCTTTGAGACAGTCACAAGAGCCCTGAATGAGAGGAAATCTGTGCATACAAACTATCTAGACCTGGCCAAGGCATTTGGCAGTATCCCTAACTCAGGCATCATTGACAAACTCTCCCAGCTTGACATAAACCCTTATATCATATGGTGGGTTGCGAACTGGACTCTGATAGAACCCATGCAGTCAAAATAGGGGAATCTACCTCCAGTAGCAGAGCCATTACAAGTGGTATTCCACAAGGACCAGTGCTGGGACTTCTACTGTTTAGAATCTATTTCTCCAAAGTACAAACTAAAACCAAGGGACTGTGGCTAACAAAGTCTGCTGATGACTGCAAACTGGGTGTGGTCATAGAATCTCCAAAGAATGTCAACATCCTTCACGAAAGTCTTACACAAACAATGATTGGTGCCATAGTCATGGCCTCAAACGCAATACAAAATATGTATTATCATTCCTTTTGGCAAGAGCAATGTTCTTGCAAGTTACCACATCAATGGCAATACCCTAAATATGCACTCTGTGGTGACAGATCTGGACACTCAAGTTGACAGCAACCTTGCCTTTGATCACCATGTCTCCAGAGTGGTAAGAAGGGCATTCTATATGGCTCACCTCATAAGTAAGGGCATCGCCTCAAGAAAAAGTGAAGTTATCACCTACCTGTACTCTTCACTCATTAGGACAATAATTGAGTACAACACCCCTTTTGGCATATGCCTTTCAAAGCACCTGCTGCAAATGGAGAGACCACTAAGGTTCCTCGCCAAGAAAATTCAAGGTCTTCAGCAGCTGTCCTATGTGGATTGGCTAAAAATCACTGTCACTTTATTCTGTTTCATACAGACTACTCAGAAGTGATCTCTGTCTTGAATATAAGGTGATGTCTGACTCCACTTTATTGGAAATGCTGCACATCCATGAGTAAAATGGCACACAGGTTACTCACTCTAAAGACCTAAACCTGGCATGTGACATCAATAGAGCCTGCTGGAGGGACAGATTTTGTCTCCTAGAGGTTACCAAACATTTAGAATAGACTTCCACTTGACATCAGAGTACCTCATTAGCCCTCTTCAAACACATCTTCGACAATTGGATGGGTAACTATAAATTCACCCTGGGGGCTCCACCTGTGTCCCTCTTGGACAGGGGTAATAGGTGCTGATCATGTTAACAAGGGTTAAATTGCCTAGGCTTGTAATGGCCCTTGGGCTATTAGCCTAGCAACTTCCTAAGATCCTATGATCCTATTTCAAATAAAATTAGTGATTTATAACTAGGCAACCAAATTTTGATCTCTTTAAAAATCTCACTTCAAAATCACAGGTGGAGGTGTGAGTGAACAATTATGCAAAGTGCCCATTGTACTAAACTGAAATGTAAATTAAGAGCATTATTTATCCCCACGTGGAATCAATAAAATGATGTGTTAAATTTAAAAAAGTCAAATCTGTTCCCAATAGTGGCTAAGTTCAATAAACTTAAAAACAAAAAAAATAGTTCAAATCAATGATCAAAATGCAATCAAAATATGCAACACATACTCTTATAATTTCTCTGCTTTAAAATTCAGTACTGGCATTATGGAAATATGCTCATTTAAATCTGGAGTGGGAACTGGGGGTTTTACAGTGTTTAATCTGAGTTGCCATAACAATTGTTTGTACTTTAGCCTGTTTTCCCAGATCTAAGTTGCAATTGAAAACGGATAGGGATGAACTTTATTTTATGTGGATGGGAAGTCTGTTCCACAGCAGTGTTATCTTCTATGAGATATATATGTCCCTCCAAACCATTCTGTTGATGTTCTAGAAGAGATTTAGATTCTTAGATCAAGTATTTTTTATGCCATTTGACTTGCTGATGTGCAGCAAATCCATTAGTAATGGGTCAGAGGATGCCTTGCTTGCCAGGCACAGGTCACATCCTAACAGTCTGTAGGATACTTAGTATCATGACAGATCTTTGTGTTGGCTCATGTAGGTCATGTTGTTTATGCCTTGTATCCTTTTAGTACGGTATCTCTGTGTGTGTTCCAGTTGTTGCATGTGTCTGGATAGATACATGCCAAAGGGGGCATTATATTTAATAATTGGCCTAATGAGTGCTAAGTAAATGAGGACAGATTTAAACTGTGCAATGTAGAAGGTCTTTCTTAGAACAATATATGCATGTTGGTCAAAAATTATGTCACTATCTGTATAAGTTCCTAAATCCAAAACAACTGGGTAGACTTTTAGGGATGTATTGTCAATGTATTTGTTCCCTGGGGTAGATGATTTCCCAAAGGATACAATAATGTATTTTTTGGCATTTAGTTATAGTCCATTATTTTAGTACCAGTTATTTATTTCAGACAAACCTTTCTACAAGATATTTAAGACAGGCTTGCCCCCCTGCTTATCTGTAGTGCAGGATATTTTATTTGAGTTGGGGGGAAGTGGTGTGTATGTGTCTGTGTGTGCTGTATCTGTAGTGTAGCGTCAGGATTTTGAATTTCGCGGTTTTAGGGTTTGGGTGTTTGGTGTCTTTGGCTATGTAATTTTGAAATACTGAAATTCGGAATTTCAGTATTTCAAAATTACATAGTGAATCCATATATATATATATATATATATATATATATATATATATATATATGTTTTTTTCTTTGTTAATTGAGATAGACTAACTGAGCCTAGTGAAATGCTTCTTTTCCTGTGGTGGCTTGGGGAGAAAAGCCTCACTTGTAAAGAAAACAATGAGCACAATAGCACATTGAAGTAAAATAAATATCATAATAATATAATGAAGTGACATTTAACACTACAGTGCAACACATAATGCTCTAAATCAAAATCATGTTTTTGTTATATGTTATAGTAGATTACATGCATAGTTTATCACAGTATACAAGTGAATTTAACTGAACTATGAACTTAAAATACATTACCTATGGCTATTTTTACTATAGTGTATTTATAATATAGAGAATGGACTAGAGGGGGAGATAATTTGTGATAAAATAGTAGAAGAGTTGTAGTAGTGATATCAGGATATAAGTGATGTGGGATTAGAAGTGAAAAGGTTAGCATACATAGATGGATTGTGTTGACTTATTTGAAAGTTAGTTAGAATTTGATTATTAAAGAACAATATTTTAGTACAGAGAAGTCAAAAGTGCATTGATTTTCTGTTTAATGTGAAACAGGAGAAATATACAGCTATCATATAACTTGTTTCTGTATTAGGGTATTTTTCTGGAAACAGCAACAATTTATGTTGTTGGTTACATAAGTCTTTAGATTTTGTATTAAAGTTTGTATACTGGCCACAAATATGATTTCTGTTGGGAGAATGTTCCATAGCTTAGATATACAGACTGAATATAGTGAACCACCAGACCAATTCTATTACAAAGTCAATAGCTGTTCTTGTTGAGATCTTAGTGGTCAAGATCATATTAATAATGAGGAGTAATAGTCAAATAAAAGAAAGAGAAACACCCCATTTTATTCTACAAATTTGCAATTACCATTTGATGTCCTTTTTAATCAGTAAGAAAAAGTTAGTAATATCACTGTACTATGCAACATAGAATTAAGACAGACTATTCTGTTTGTACACAATTTAATTAACACTGCCTTCTGATACTGTATTACTTTGCTTCATAGGTTGTTATTAGTCTTGCAGTCTATGGGATCATTGTGGAGCCCAGCCCAAATTCCCTGCTGCCCAAAAGCATTGTCTAAGTGATTTGCTCAAGGTCATACAGTAGACAAATGAGGGTTGAGGGAATCAAACTCTGTACCACAGGAACTACAGTCCACAGCCTTAACCCTTTGCACCCATATAACACAGATCCACTTGGCACAACATAGTCTTTATTGCTTGAGAAGTACCATTCTGTCTTTGTATGTTTACTATGTTATGGAAGTTGTTGTATGCATTGAAGATTCTATTGTTGGGGGCATGACCAAGATGGCTAACTGAGAGCAGCAATTGGTGAAAGCTCTGTAACTGAGAAGTTTTCTGTGACAGAAAATATAATAAAAAAATAATATTTTGAGATATGTGTTAGCTAATTTTATTCATTAATCATCAGAGAAAAAGATTTATAGCTTCAACTTCTTCAAAAGCTATATTTTTCCAGTCGGAATGTCAACTGTTTGGTTCAGAGAGAAGAGACTTCAATGCGAGCCACTCATGAAATGGTAGTCAGGATTCTTGTGTTAAAAAAGACATCCAGTCAATAAAATCTAGTATACAGGATGGATTGTTTAAAATAGACAAAATGGATACCAAAATAATAAGAAGAGACCAGGAAGAAGATGAAACATTTATAAATCCTTATGAAACAACAAAGTACACAAATTGGCAGTATGTAGGAAGCTTTAAATGATCATGAATGGAGAATAAATGAAGGTGAGTCTCAGACTGAATTTCTTTTAAAACAAAATAATTAGCTCATAGATAAGGTTGATTTAGAAAATAGACTGAGATGACATAACATTAGAATTTATGGTATACCTGAAAAGTATAAAGGATACACTATAATACATTTCTTAATAACCTGGCTACATAAAAAATTAAGTCTACCTGAAAGTTTATCTTTTGGAACTAAAAGGTGCATAGATCCCTGATAGCACCTTCGAAGAAGGAAAACTCACCAATGTGTTCAATTATAGTTAAGTTTATGTCTAGCTTAGAAAAAAGATCAAATATTGAAAACAGCATGGTCCAGCCTGTCTATTAAAACAGGTGAACATGTAGTCAGATATGACAATGATTATTCCAGTAAAGTAATAAATAAAATAAAATCTTGTTTACCACTGATCAAAAAAATTTGAAAGAAAAAATATTAAAGCCACTTTGGTATTTCCTACAAAGATCTAATTATTTCTTTCTCAAGGAACTAAAATATTTGACATGCTGGAGAAGGTATCCACTTTTGTTAACAATAAACCCCTTAATAATACTACTGAAGAAATTGAGTGGAATTATAGAGTGAAATAATATGTCCCTCAACAGATAGAGTGAGCTGAATTCCTGGAAAACTGCTTCTAAAATTAAAAAGTTTAAAAACAAGTGACTTTTATTCTCTGATTGCAGGACTTTTATTTTCTGAAACATTAGATGTGCCCTTTAAGTAAAAGGCTTGTTTTGGACTTTAAGCTTCAAAACATATGTAAGTATGCATTTATATTTTAAGCAAAAACATTTTCATGATGAGGAATATACATGGTTAGTTTTGCTATTTTACTATATTTACAGTGAACGAGTCCATATATTTCATTAAAGTAAACTTATGTGTATTTCTAAATGTTAAACAAGTACTTCCTGTAACAGAATGTCATTACATTATAAGCAACAGAATTTTTAACTTTAGCACTATATACATTATTTTTATTTTATTTGTTTAACTTTACATAGCATGTACATTGCTATTTTAACTGAATGTCAGATCTAAGTAATATGTTCATTAAAAGTGTTAAAGTGCTGGTGATTTTGTTTTCTTTGTTTCTGTGTAGCACATTCCTTTCACTTATCATTTATGAAGCAAGTAAGAATTAAAGAAGCTTGAGAACAAAGAATGTTCTAGTTGTGTCACAATGCAAGATTCTTGCTAGCCTTGCTTCCTGCCTTGAGCTGTTTTGAAGAACTTCCAGGTCAACGTTCATTACTGATGCCTGTGAAAACAGAAATGATCTTTCTTTTTTCTTTCTTTCTTTCTTTCTTTCAAGTACATATCTAAGAAATCTACTCAAAACAACATCTGTTTTTTTTTCTTTTCATAGAAATGAAGAACTGGTGAAACAAAAACTTTAGCAATGTTTTAGATTGAGTTGTTGCCGACATATAATTTGCTTACATTTTGCTGAACGCTAATAGCTTATGCTGTAGTGTTATTAACTTTAACTGTACATATTAATGGAAAGAAATAAAGTTAGATGTTTGTTACTGATTAGAACAGTTTAAAATACTTAAGAAGAATGAGAAACTTACAGAGGAAATTAACAGCTGCTGTGTGCTGTGAGTTGTTTTCACATGATGCAATCAAATTCTAATGTCAGAATTTGAAGCTTAGATCAGAACAGCAGTTCACAATGACTACAAATACACATTCAAATTAAACATGAAGACATTTTTTATATCTAAAACTTAAAATCAAAATACTTTTTAATTAAAGTATATAAAGTAATACTTTTTTCTATTTCATGGTTACACATTTTGGTTCTTTCGGCCATAAGGTGCAGAATATTTTGTCTAAAAGTTGGGTAATAGTAGATGGTAATGAGGGCCTCATCAATTCTCTGGGGAGTAGGCCATCATTTTCATACAAGCTGGGTCACAATATGAAGCATTTGTTGGAGCACCATTTTGTACAGGTAAGAGTCTTAAGGGGGGGTCATGAAATGTGGTAGATGTAATCAATGTTCCTACATTTTGGAAAATACAGAGATTTGGTTAGGCAGCCCTTTACAGAGAGTTAAATTAGTAGGGGGGAATTGGCAAAACAGAGGTTTGGTATATATGAGTGTTTGTCTTGAGTGTAATGTGTTTTACATAGGTAAAACAGAAAGATCATTGAAAAGAAGAATCTATGAACATATTTATGCTATGGAAATGCATAATACTAACAATGCCCTATACAAACACGGACAAACCTGTAGCAATTTTGCAGGTTACAAGTTTGGTATTTTAGAAGTTATTATACAAAACGTGAGCGGAGGGAACTGGCACAATGAAACTGAGAAGAAAGAGTTAAATTGGAAACTGACATTGAACACCAATGTATTGGTATTAATGACTATTTGTCTTTGATGCCCATTTTGAAAGAAAGGACACTAATATTATGAAGTTTTGTTGTTATATGATTGAATTTTATTTGATGGTATTGTCACATTATTTGTATATATTGAATATTTTAGGTTGTTGCTTTAAATTTTTAATGAGACAGGAAGTGATGGGTATTTAAGCACAGTTACAATGTCATACTGTGGTTTTGATAAAGTTTGTTATTTTATCAGATGAAAGCGCTTACCTGAATTGTTTTATTATTGGAATTGTGTTATTGATACCAGTTTAAGCCATTGTATTTTTCACCTTCTATCATTAAACATGGTTTTTGGTTTTCTTTTGGACTGGACACTCATTCTAGGGGTACGTGCTTTGGTCAGATATTGGAGTGATGTTTTATTTGTTTTAGTATTTTTTCCACAACTTTATTCTATTTTTTTCTGGATTGTTTTTAACTTACATATAATATTATATTAATTATTTCTAAGTCACAGCAGCTTTTGGCTAGCTTATTGATACATTTTTAGGTAATGGTAGGAAGAGAGATTGTACAATAGTTTGTCTATTCTATAGGCAAACTAGGAAATTTGGTATTCATGGTAGGTTGTGTTTTATTAGCAATATATACAGTTATAGTTGTAGACTTGTCTTTGTTTTTGTTATCTATAGTTTTAGCAGTTTAGTTTGTTAAGATAGTGTTGGAGAAATGCATTGGAGTCTTACATATAATTAAATTAATATGGTGGATAAGGTTGCCATATTATTTTTAAAATAAATCATTTTAAATACACAATATGAATAAAACCAGCAAAAAAACAGAGGTAAGGCTCCAGGCTGTACAAACGTTTATTATAAAACACAGGACACAAGCGCTTTCACCAAATAGGCTTCTTCAGGTGTACTAACATAAGGTACTTGCATCTCTATTTATACTAATCATTCAATTATTTCAATTAAAGTTTTTAAAGACATATTATACTTAAAATATAATATACAGAAAAACATAAAACAATGTAGTGTGTGTATGAAACACATATATAAAAACCACATTTAAAAATACATTTATAATATATACATAAAAATGATTCATTTATGTAAAGGTTTATTTTTCAGTGTGGGCCTTAAGGGAATATGCTCATTTAAGCATCCGGATACAAGTGAGACCTTTACTTTTACTATTAATGCCAGATGTGACTCTCAACATATAGTTTATCTTGCCACATGTAGAACTTGTAGGAAGTTCTATGTAGGCAAAACTGATAGATTTTTTAGAGATAGGATTAGGGAACACTTGTATCATATAAGTAAAGGTAGTTCATTTAATGCCCTTGCCAGGCATATTAAGGATAGTAGTATGCAACATATTTTTTCATTTAGGGCTATAGGAAGGATATCTGAAAACATAAGATGAGGAGATATTAAGACACAAACTGAAGCTTTAGAGGCTAGGTGGATTATCAGGTTAAGGGCAACAAAGGGACATGGGTTAAATGAGCATATTCCCTTAAGGCCCACACTGAAAAATAAACATTTATGTAAATGAATCATTTTTATATATATATTATAAATGTATTTTTAAATGTGTTTTTTATATATGTGTTTCATACACACACTACATTGTTTTTATGTTTTTCTGTATATTATATTTTAAGTATAATATGTCTTTAAAAACTTTAATTGAAGTAATTGAATGAATAGTATAAATAGAGATGCAAGTACCTTATGTTAGTACACCTGAAGAAGCCTATTTGGTGAAAGTGCTTGCGTCCTGTGTTTTATAATAAACGTTTGTACAGCCTGAAGCCTTACCTCTGTTTTTTTGCTGGTTTTACACATCTTATCTTCGCTTTGAGGTACCTGGTCATTGTTGGATTCCTTTTGCTTATTGTTTTTCTGACACAATATGAATAGTTTTAATCTATTATTTATGAATGTAATCTGATTAAATAATGGCAACAAAAGAAAATCATTAATGAGGTATTTAAAATTAAATACAGGAGACGTATTCTTGCAAGACAATCATAGATGAAGATATACAATATTTACATAACTTAGGTTACAGAATATTATCATCTGCTTCTTTTAACAAAAAGAGGAGAGGAACTGCTATACTTTGGAGAAAAGCTACTGTAATGCCTAAGGTAATCGGATCCATTAATGATCCCAAAGGAATGTATACATGTGTAATAATTAAATATAATGGAAAGCTCTACACAATCCACCTGTGCAGAGAATTGATAGGATTTATGCCTCTACAGATTTTCTTAATAAAGTGAATTTTCTGACCATAATGCACCAAATATTAATATTTTACTGGACTCCTGGAATAGTTGCAAGGGTGGCTAAAGAAAAACTTAAAACTTACTACAAAGTCATTGAAAAGGTAGTTTAATTTTAGCAGGGGATTTTAACTGCATATTTAGTATAGGAGATACAAGTGAGCAGAAAAAAGCTAAAATACTAGCATCAGCTAAAGCACTAAACATATGGATTAGTATTAATAATTTAGTTGATTTGATAGTAAAAAGGGTGGCCATGGTGGTGCAGTGGTTAGCATTGCCACCTCACAGCAAGATGTTCTCCGGTTTGATCCTCGGCTGGAGTGCCTTCTGTGCGGAGTTTGCATGTCCTCCCTGTGGTCACGTGGGTTTCCTCCTGGTGCTCTGGTTTCCTCCCACATCCCAAAGACATGCTGTAGGTTGATTGGATACCCTAAATTGGCCCTAGGTGTGAGTGTGTGCATGTGCCTTCTGTGGAAGGTTGGGCGCTGGGCTGGCAACTCAACACCATAAAACTCCACTGCCAATCATGAGCAGACAATGTGATCCACTGTGGTGACCCCTAACTGGGAAAAGCCAAAAGAAGAAGTTGATTTGATAGTAAAAGCAGAAGTTAAGTCATTGTTCCTCACTCATTATTCTTATGTGCATGGGAAACAAACTAGAATTGATAGGATTTATGCCTCTACAGATTTTCTTAATAAAGTGAATTTTCTGACCATAATGCACCAAATATTAATATATTATGAAAATAAAATTATTTAAGAGTTACCTTAAGGAACAAATCTAGAATGTTTTATCTTTGAATGATAATGGTCAGGTTAGCAAAGTCATATTATGGGACTCCTTAAAACGCATTAATGATAGAATGGAAATATGAGCTAGTATATATATATATATATATAAAGAATTGTTATAAATACAAGGTGAAATACATAAAGCAAAGTCTGAACAACAAAGAAATAAGTTAATACTGAAGTCATTAAGAAATTAATGACAAAATATATAACACATAAAATAGACATTAATTTGGAAAAAACAAAATTGCACAGTTATGCAATATCTTCAAAAATCTATAAAGATTATCTAATAGAAGTAAGATGCAAAGTAAAAAGGCACAGACTGATAACATTAGAAATCTTCACATGAATAAGCTTACTTTTGACATTGAGGAAGTGTTTTTTTTTAATCCATGAGGATCTTAATAAAAATAAAAAATATAATCCTGATAATTACAAAATTTACAAGTAGTTAAAGAAAAATGTTACTATTAACCTTCATGATCAACAAATATCTCTGGTGATAGAGCCTATTACCCGAATAGAAGTAAAAGAGGTTTTAAAAAAGGAAATAATGGTAAAGCTCCAGGGTCAGAGAGTTTAAATATGGAGTTGTGTAGTCTGCTTTCATTAAATATTTTAGAATTACTGAGTGATGTTTTCAGGATAATTCAGAATGACACAATAAATCCTCCCTCATGGTAATTTTCTATATTCTGACCTATACTTAAACAAGGAAAGGATAATAAGTTAGTTTCCTCATATAGACTCATTTCATTATTAAAGGTAGACTGTAAACAAATTACTTCAATCATGGCTACAAGATTAAGAAATGGAGTAGATAAATTAATTGATAAAGATCAAACAGAATTTATAGTCCATAGATTAATGTAGAATAATTTAAAAAGAGTAGTAACATCTTAGATTTAGCAAAAAGAATAACCAAGAAATTGGGCCTAATTAGCTTAGATATTAAGAGAATTTTTGATTCTGTAGATTGGCACTACTTGTTTAAAGCTTTAAAAGTGTATGCATTTCCAGAACAATTAATTGAAATATTACAAAACTTGTATAGAGACTTTAAAGCATATGTTAAAATTGGATCTTACATTTTTCAAGCATTCACTTTAAATAAGGGCACAAGACAAGGGTGTCACTTTTACCCTCTACTATTTGCATTAGGTATCAAAATATTAACTAATAGTATAAGAAGCACTGAAAAATTGATGGATTCTCAATTATCAAGGATTGTCAATCTAAAATACATCTTTTTGCAGAAGATGTTTTACTAATTATCAAAGATTCAAATTATTCAATCAAATAGATGAGAAAATTGAAAATTTTCAAGAAGTATCGCTGCCAGAATTTAATAATAGTACAACTGAAACTTCAGTGTTAAATCATATACTAGATATTAAGTTTAAAGATTAATATAAATGTAATTGGGAAGGAAAATTAAAATATTTAGGAATAAAAATCTTTCAAGATGTGAGTAAGATTATTAATAATAATTTTGAAAAAATAAAGTGTTACTCCTTATTAAAAACAATAATTTATATATGTTCATACAATGGGGGAATAGTGTTCTGTTCCTCTTCACTCATATCATCTACAAATTCCATCTGATTGGATGCACGTGTTTATGGAATGGGAAAAATTAAATATATATATAAAGTGCAATATATATATATATATACATATATATATATATATATATATATATATATGTGTATATATATATATATATATATATATATATATATATATATATAGGGGTCCCCTTCAGATGGTCAAACTTTTAAAAGCTCAGCTTTCACATGGCTAAGATTGTATGATCAAACTTTTAAAAGGTCAAACAGTCTGACTGGGGATCTCCATAGAGTGCAGAACAGGAAGATATCCCTTTACTGCAATGTAGTATGATCTCACAGCTGGTATATTTAAATAGTGGGGAGTAGGGGGCACAGCCCCCCACATGGGGGTGTAGGGGGGGCTTGCCCCCCTGCTAGCACTGTTTAGTTCTTTTTTTTTTTTAATAATTGTTTTCACATTGTCGACATTCAAATGTTCGATCATATGGTCTCGGCCATATGAAAGTCAAACATTTGGATGATCGATTATGTGAAGTAGACCCATATATATATATATATATATATATATATATATATATATATATATATATAGGAACACTTTATAAGCTCAAAATACTGAAATCTTGAAGTTCAGGATCTTGAGTTCATAAAGTGGAAGGATCGGAAGACTGCAACCCCAGAAGCACAAAATTCAAAATCTTGAATGCGGGAGATTTTGAATTAGCTGTTCTGGTGTTGCGCTGTGTTTGTGGATTCAAGTAAGTGTTTATGTTTAAGGTTGTTGGGTAGGGGCTGTAGTATCTGTTAGTGTGTGTTGTTACTGTGATGTGTATGTGCGAGAGGAATGTAGTTTGTGTGGTGGTGTTTTGTGTCTGTGTGTATGTAGTGTGACCTTGGAGTTAGAATATTTAAGTAGGGGGTTGTGGGGGGGTGCCCCCCTGCATATCATAAGGGTAGGTTTGTGTGCTTATTTACTTGTGTGCGTGTGTGTTGCAATGGTGTTTGAAAGTGTTGGAAGTTTGAATTTCGCGGTTTTGCAGTTTCGGGATTTAGGGCTTTGTGATTGTGTAGTTTAGGGTATTTGGATTTTCTACTTTATAGGCTTGAGATTCTGCAATTTGAGATTTCAGAAGTTTGAGATTATAAAGTGAATGGATATATATATATATATATATATATATATATATATATATATATATATATATATATATATATATATATATATATATATATATATATATATAGTTTCACTTCATAATCTTGAAATGCTGAAATCTCAAATGTCAGCATTTCAAGGCTATAAAGCTGAATTCCGAAATGTGGAAAGTGAATAAAAATAATTTTTTCCTCTCCTTAAGGACTTGCTTGCAGAAAACCAATGTAAATCCAAGAAAACAGTCGTGTCCAAACAGGCTGTGCAAACTTTTATTCCATAAAAACAGGGAAAAATGATGATAAAACTGTGAGCGCTTTCAGGATAACTTTTCATCAGACAGTGAAACAGCATTCATGAAGTCTATTTAAATGCATTTAAAAACACAACCACCAATCATCTCACTGCCCGCCTTTTCCTAAGGGCTGGTCTTAAAGATATGCATGTATTCAACCCTGGTGGATGACTTGCTGCTAGCTCAATAATCCAGTGTAATTCATTACATTCAGTGATATTCACTATGAACCCCCCCCTTTTACTCACATGAGTAACCTGTATAACCATAAATTTAAATGTGTGTGTTGGATTCATAGAAGTATGCACATACAGAGCATTGCGTTCATCTTTCTGTATAATACTGTACAAGTGATGTATTATAATTTTCAGTTTACAGTTGGTTTTCCCTACATATTTACTGGGGCATGATTGACACCACTAAATATACCACATTTTCCATGTGGCAGTCTGCATATAGTTTAAGTATATATTCCTTTTTATTTATAAGCTGAAGAAAGCTATTCTTATCACTAATCATGAAGCAAGTCTTACAGTGCCTGCAAGGAAAAGTACCTGTTCTATCTGATATTAACCTAGTTTTCTCATTCCTGGTTCTTTACACATGTCTTTCAAATTACTGTTGTATCTAAAACCAAAGTTTGGTTCTTTATCCACTATATTTTTAAGTCTATCCTCACTTAACAGGATTTTCCAGTTTTGTTTAATTATTTCACAGACCCCATTGATATTGTTGCTATATTGTAGCATAAGCCTATGTTTATAACTTTTTTGTATATCACTTGTTTGCATCATTGTGTTGTTTTCATGACTTTGTGTCTCACTGGCTTTGAACCATGGTCTAGCCTTTCCCTTTCTATCTCTCTTTACTAGTTTTAACCCTTCTTGCATCAAGTTGTTTGTATAACCCCTTTGTACCATATGATTCTGTTAACTCTCCAACTCTTTTTTAGAGTTGGCTTCTTCTGTGCATAATTTCAATGTGCGTAAACCCTGTCCCACTACTATGTTCTTAAAAGCACGTCTAGGGTGCATACTTGAAAATTCCAAATAGTGATTGCTCCAACAATTTTTCTTGTATAGAGAGGTTGTCATACCAGTTGGTTATTCTTACATCCAAAAAAATCTATGGATTTGAAATAACTTTTTAATGTAAACCATAAAAAAATCAGTGGTTGTCTCCAAATGCTTAACAAACCTTGTCAGTTCATCCTCACTATGTTGCCATAAAATATAAACATTATCCACAAATCAAACATAATGCAGTAGATATTCACTCCACCACTGATCATTGATACATACATTCATTTCTTCCCAATATGCCAACACTAGGCTGGTGTATGAGTTTGCCTACAGTATGTACCATTACACATAAATACATTATTTTCAAGTACAAGTTGTAGAACTTCCAGAATTAACTGGTTTGTTCTCCCATCAAACTTTTAGTACTTTCCCAATCGCATTTAGTCCATAGTTATTGCTAATAACAGTAAAGAGGTTTTTACCATCAAGAGTAACCATTAATACATTGGTCATTATTTTGTTTTCTACAACCTCCGATAACATACTCAAAAAGTGTCTTCTGTCTTGTAATATTCGTGGGTAACACCGCATTACTATTTTCAGTTTAGTTTCCACCCATATGGATAAATGTTCTGTTATCCACCCCCTACCTGAGACTATCAATCTCATGGGTAGTGGTACAGCATTTTTGTGGATTTTTGGAAGCTCTTTAAATAGTGGTGTCACAGGATGCTCTATATGAAAAAAAGTCTAACAAATCCTGTTCCAACAACCCCTGTCCTTTAAGTTCTTCAAGTTTTGCTCACTTTGCAAATTATATTTCTCAGCATTATAGGAGAAACAGTTAAATAAGTTTGTGCATCTTTAAGTAAATCATTCAGTGCTGAGGTATATGCTGCAGTATTCAAAACAACAACACCCCCACCCCTGTCCGCTGACTTAATTACAATACATTCATTTTCAATCAAAGAATTTAGTGCTTCCTTTTCAGAAGCATTCAAGTTATTATATTTACTATAACTTTTATCAAGATAATTTCTAATTTCAAATTCACATGTCCTTAAAAATATGGGTGGAAACTAAACTGAAAATAGTGATGCAGTGTTACCAACAAATATTAAAAGACACAAGACATTTTTGAGTATGTTATTGGAGGTTGTAGAAAACAAAATAATGACCAATGTATTAATGGTTACTCTTGATGGTAACAACCTCTTTACTGTTATTAGTAATAACTATGGCCTAAATGCGATTACAGAAGTACTAAAAGTAAAGAAAGTGTTTGATGGGAGAACAAACCAGATAATTCTGGAAGTTCTACAACTCATACTTGAAAATAATGTATTTATGTGTAATGGTGCACACTATAGGCAAAAACAGTGTGTGGCTATGGGCACACCCTGTGCAAACTCATACGTCAACCTAGTGTTGGTGTATTGGGAAGAAATGAATGTATGCATTAATGATCAATGGTGGAGGGAATATCTGCTGCATTATGTTTGATTTGTGGATGATGTTTATATTTTATGGCAACATAGTGAGGATGAATTGATAAGGTTTCTTAAGCATTTGGAGAGAACCACTGATTTTTTATGGTTTGCAGTAAAAAGTGATTTCAAATCCATAGATTTTTTGGATGTAAGAATAACCAAAGATGTAGGGATTGGTATGTCAACTTCTCTATACAAGAAACATTGTTGGAGCAATCACTATTTGAAATTTTCAAGTATGCACCCTAGACATACTTTTAAGAACATAGCAGTGGGAAAGGGTTTACGCACATCGAGATTATGCACAGAAGAAGCCAACTTTGAAAAAGAGCTGGAGAGTTTACAGAACCATATGGTACAAAGGGGTTCTACAAATAACTTGATGCAAGAGGGGTTAGAAATAGTGAAGAGAGATAGAAAGAGAAAGGCTATACAATGGTTCTAAGCCAATGAGACACAAAGCCATGAGAACAACACAATGATACAAAAAAGTAATATACAAAAAAGTGATAAACATAGGCTTATGCTACAGTATAGCAACAACATCAATGGGGTCTGCGAAATAATTAAACAAAACTGGAAAATCCTGGTAAGTGAGGATAGACTTAAAAATATAGTGGATAAAGAACCAAGCTTTGGTTTTAGACACTCAGTAATTTGAAAGACATGTGTAAAGAACCAGGAATGAGAAATAAAACTAGGTTAATATCAAATAGAACAGGTACTTTTCCTTGCAGGCACTGCAAGACTTGCTTCATGATTAGTGATAAGAATAGCTTTGTTAACCCCATAAATTCAAAGAAATATATTTTTAAACTATATGCAGAGTGCCACACGGAAAATGTGGTATATTTAGCGATGTGTCAATCATGCCCCAGTTACTATGTAGGGAAAACCAACTGTAAACTGAAAATTAGAATACATCACTTGTACAGTATTATACAGAAAGATGAACGTAATGTTCTGTATGTGCATACTTCTATGAATCCAACACACACATTTAAATTTATGGTTATACAGGTTACTCATGTGAGTAAAGGGGGGGAACATACTGAATGTCACTGAATGTAATGAATTACACTGGATCATACAGCTAGCAGCAAATCATCCATCAGGGTTAAAAACATGGATACCTTTAAGACCAGCCCTTAGGAAAAGGAGGGCAGTAAGATGATTGGTGGTTGTGTTTTTAAATGTATTTAAATAGACCATGAATGCTGTTTCACTGTCTGATGAAGGGTTATCCTGAAAGCGCTCACAGTTTTATCATCATTTTCCCTGTTTTTATGGAATAAAAGATTGCACAGCCTGTTTGGACTCGACTGTTTTCTTGGATTTAAAATGTGGAAAGTGCATAATCGTGAATTCGAATATCTGGAATTCGCGGTTATGGCTTTATGTTATGTGATGTGCGGTGATTCCATTGGATGTAGTGTGTTGTGGTGTATGGATTTGTGTGGAGTATAAAGTAAGTGACTGTTTTTTAAGGGTTTTGTGTCGGAGTTTGAGTGTGTGTTTGATTGTTTTTAAGTTGTATGTGTGGATTAGGGGAGGTAGGTTAACTTGTAAGTGTGTAATTGTTGGATGTGTCGATGTATGTGTGGTGTGTGTGTGTGTATGCACGAGTGACTGTGGAATGTATGGGTGTGAGTGTTCTGTCTGTTACTGTTTGTGCGATCTTGGAGTTAGTATATATAAATAGGGGGGTGTGGGGGTGCAGCACCCCACATGAGGGGTGCAGGGGGCTTGCCCCCCACTTTTGTGTAGTGTAGGTATATGAGTGTTTGGTGTTTTGTTTTTTGTGTGTATTTGTTTTGTGGTGTGGGTGTTGTGGTGTATGCTGTGCGTTCGGGTTTATGGTTTTGGGTTTGTGAAGTCTCAGTTTTGTAGGGTTTCGGCTTTATGGTCTCGAAATGCTGAAATTCAAGATTTCAGCATTTCGAGATTATGAAGTGAAACCATATATATATATATATATATATATATATATATATATATATATATATACATATATATATATATATCATTCAATTCCTGACAAAAAGCTTTTAAAGAAAATGGAAAAACATGTTAACTTCATTCTTTTGGTATCCTAAAAAGCAGAGAATTTCTTATAGAACTCATATAAGATTATGGTAGCATGGTGGTATTAGCTTCCCAGATGTAGAATCTTGTTCTATTGCTGCAAAGTTTAACTCTATTATACTCTAGATAGACTCAACCTACCCTAGTGAATGGAAAACCATTCAGGAGTAGATTATACTAAATTCGTATAAGTGTATTAAATGTCATAAATTAGAAATATGTAACAATCCTTTCATCTGGTTGATAAAATTTACTTTAGAATGAAAATTTTCAACCTTTAGACTCTCCATATATGAAATCAACTTTTAAAACAGTTAAGAAATATGTTTTTAAATCTCAATTCATGTGAAAATGGAATTTTTCATGCTTTCCTATTGTACACACCTCTGGATTTAAAGAAATGCAGAATATTGTTAAAGTTAAATTATTAAAAAGAAATGGATTAGTATTATGGTCTGATTGTTTTGAAAAAGGAAAAGCTAAATTGCCAAGATACTTAATGAAAGAAGATTATACGTTGCATGAATCTATTAACTAGTTAATATTATCCATCAGTAAGAAATCAAATGAATTTATAGATAATATGAGTGAACAGGAACAGAACACTATTCCCCCCATTGTATGAACATATAAATGCTATCATTGAAGGCAAACTGACATACAAAGGAAGCTTGTTCAAGTTATAGCAGTTAATGAATAATGATAACACTTTTAATGCAAAATTCTGGAACTTATTAGGTAGTAGTTGACTGAGTTACTCAACAGATGCTAAGAATAAACTTTGTTACTTAAATCAGTTAGTCAAACTTCTTCAAGTTTATCCTGGATAGCTTTTTATGTGGAAATATGCACATAGAATGTTTGTTGCTCCCTATAAAATCTCTGTGCTTGGTAAAATGACTTCCTCAGTTTGTTGGAGATGTAGTAAAGGTCTAAAAGCTGATTGGATGCACATGTTTATGGAATGGGAAACATTAAATGTATATTATGAAGAGATAAGTATGTTTTAAGGGGTTATGGTCTAATAATTGTTCTTTAACTAGATCAATAATGCTAATGAATGTTTCATTTCCTTTATCTGTAAAAGCCAAACAGCAAACAGTCTTCTGAAGTGTAGCAGTAGCTACAAAAGTTATTACAAACAAATTAGAAATTGAACCCAGTTGCCACAGTCAAATAAATTTACCAGCAATACTATGTAAAATTGAAAATAGGTGATCAAAATAAGATCTATAAATCATAATAAGACTTTTAGTGGTTAGGATAGCCTTGAAATATTACTATTGAAATACCAAGACTCAATATGTTAATTGTACAAGATTACCTTGATGATTTATTGCATTCCTAACACTGTATGACATATGTGATGTTGATGATTTATTGCATTCCTAACACTGTATAACATATGTGACGTTGATGATTTATTGCATTCCTAAACTGTATAACATATGTGATGTTGATGATTTATTGCATTCCTAACACTGTATAACATATGTGATGTTGATGATTTATTGCATTCCTAACACTGTATAACATATGTGATGTTGATGATTTATTGCATTCCTAACACTGTATAACATATGTATGTTGATGATTTATTGCATTCCTAACACTGTATAGTATATGTATGTTGATGATTTATTGCATTCCTAACACTGTATAACATATGTGATGTTGATGATTTATTGCATTCCTAACACTGTATAACATATGTGATGTTGATGATTTATTGCATTCCTAACACTGTATAACATATGTGATGTTGATGATTTATTCCATTCCTAACACTGAATAACATATGTGATGTTGATTATTTATTGCATTCCTAACACTGTATAACATATGTGATGTTGATGATTTATTGCATTCCTAACACTGTATAACATATGTGATGATGATTTATTGCATTCCTAACACTGCATAACATATGTGATGTTGAATTATTTTCATTCTTTCTCTGTATAAATTGCAAATATGTTAAATTAATAAGTAAGTTCTTAAAAAAATTCAGTTGTTGAACAGACACCTGTGCTCTACAGAGTGGAATTAATAAAACCTACACATTCTATATTGTGACAGGATGAATGACGGGAATGTGAAACACAAATTATTTTAAAATGATCATGAAAAAAATGCATTTAGTGCTATAATACCAAATATGAAAATGGTAATGCTCAGAAAGAGGTGATTAGCAAGGAAGAAAATGGCTTTGAGTTTAGTTTCTTCATTCTGTAAAAATACCTCCTTATTAATATTGATTCTTAAAAATTCTTATTAGTAGCCCATTGTTTTTATAATGTGTTAATTCATTTCCATGAACATTTGCTTTAAAATGTGTTGTTTACCATATAGATTTGCTTTCATATGACCATACATGTAGAAAAAGCTTTATGGCTGATATAATGCACTTCTGTAGATGTAAAAGCCAACACACACACACACACACACACACACACACACACACACACACACACACACACACACACACACACACACACACACACACAAAGACAAAATAACATAAAAATCTGGTCACTGCAAAGTTTCCACAAGTTAGCTCACATAAGCAACCTGATGCATGTAGAGTTCAAACAGAATTATCTGTAAATCAAATTGTGTGTATGTATTGCTAATATGCAATTGAACATCACAGGACAAATTCAGCATCGCAAGAGAGGAAAAATATACTGTTATTCACCAGAACAGTATATAACCATCAGTATGCAGTGTGAAACTATTAACTTCTACCATTTCACTAGCATCTTTAGCTTAGTTGGAAATTTACAAACATAAATATAGCTAAACTGTACAACAGAACAGTACTCATGCTTACAATGCCCCCAACACACACACACACACACACGCACACACACACACACACACACACACACACACACACACACACACACACACACACACACACACACACACACACACCAATGAGGAAAATATGTTCCACCTTTTTGTAGCATATTTGCTGTTTAAATAAGCAGTAGTAGTGGTGCAAAGTCAAGATATAACTTACAGTGTTATGAAACAGGTGGCACAAGCACAAAGGGTGCTGATATATTCACTGTGTCACCTTCTAAGCTTGGATTCTTGTCTGTGTCATTCAAAGGGCATTCAGAAGGGTACTCTAATTTACACATATCCAAAGAAAACCAAGTCAGTCCAAAAGGAAACTACAAAGCAGCGTTTTAATAAATCCAAGTAAAACAGAGAATGGTTTAGTGCTTTTGTCTGTCAAGTCAGACATCTTCAGAACCATCCATATTAAACTCAAAGTCCTACTTAAAAACATTCAAAGAAACACGCCCCTCAAAATCAACCAATGCATTTAAAGAAACAATGCGAACAGTGCACATATTGTACATATATTAATGTTAACAAAGATGGTGAGGTGCTCAGTAAGATCAAAACATGGAATGTGGGTACATTTGTAAACTGCAACACAAGAATAATTATTTATTTAGCTACCTGTTGCTCATGCAATGCATGTTATATTGGTAAAACCAATATTCCCTTAAACAAAGGATTTATCAACATATTTATAATATTAGAAGGGATAATAAAAGTGCACTTGCTCGACATTCATTATATTGTTTAAACTTTAATAAGTTTGTGTTTTTAATTTTGGAACATCAGGTTTTGCATGATACTGGTGGAGATTGGGAAAATGAATTACTTAGGAAGGAAATGAAATGGCAGATTAAATTTGATGCTGTATATCCACCAGGATTAAATGACAATATTTCTATTTCTAGTGAATTAAAGAGAAGGGCTTTGGAAATGTAACTGTTTTTAATTATTTTTAACTATTTTTAACTATTTTCAAATTATCTTAATTCTTCACATGTATTTATTGTAAGCATGTTTCTTTAAGTGCATTGGTTGTTTTTGAGGGGCATGTTTCTTTGAATGTTTTTAAGTAGAACTTTGAGTTTAATATGGATGGTTCTGAAGATGTCTGACTTGACAGATGAAAGTGCTTAACCATTCTCTGTTTTACTAGGATTTATTAAATCGCTGCTTTGTGGTTTCCTTTTGGACTGACTTGGTTTTCTTTGGCTTTATTTGGTGTATACCTGATCAAGCATTGGTGGAATTATTTCAGTAATTTACACATATGTGTTCATACAGCCCTGTTTGCAGGAATACAACTACTTACATGTGTCTGTGGTAATGCATTTCAAGAGATTGCGTACATTTTACTAACACTATTTCTATTGCATAAACTTAAATTATCATTAATATTATGACGGATGATGTATTTTGAGTAATCAAATGATGATAATGCTTGATCACTAGTACATATATGTTGTAGTAAAATGTGACTGTTTTATATGCTGTATCTTACCATTGACCACCTTATCGAAGTTCATTTGATAGAGACTGATAAATTAAACAAGTTTCCAATGAAAATGTTATATATGGGGCACAAAGCCCCTATCTCTTACACACACACACACACACACACACACACACACACACACACACACACACACACATTAGTTATTTACTTTTTTTAACCAGCTGTTCAGTTGTATGTATTTTTTCTGTTTGCATCATGATGTTGGAATAGCATAATTATGGTTCAAATGGAAGCAGACCTGGCAAACACACAAGTTCCCTGCTGGGAATGCTATTCCATCAACTAGCAACATTATTTTCATGGCTGATAGACAGAGAGATTGAAAAATGACATCATGTTATCTAAAAGTCACACTGTTTTAATACGCCATTCACACCGAAAAAATATTCATAGATAAATAAACACATAGATGTAATTTTCTACCATGTCAGTCATTTCATATCATTTTTCTGCATTTCGAGATAAATGCATGGATTAGAACAGCAATTAACATATCCACCATGGTATTTGTATCATTTATTTCAGTTGAGTTGCTTATACAGTTCTCTGCTAAGTAACACTGAATGAGTACAGTTTGCCTTTTAAGCAATACTCAGACTAGGTCAAGGCCCCTTAACCTATGTTAAACAAAAGCATGCATGGAACTATCCAAAGGCTGATGTTGACTTTTTTAGCCATAACCTTATTATTTCTGAGGATAAAATGCTTAGTAGCATTTCATACAGTCCTAATTTTTCAGATTTCTCTGAGATATAGGGTTATTTTGCTTCTTGAGTAAGTCAATGAAATAGAACATATTGTTCTATATGTCTGTCTTTGAGTTCTTCTATTGTCACTTACATATTGCTTGACTGTAAACAGTACAGTAACCAAAGTATTACTGGAGCATGACTGAAAAAAGCGGCAGTTGGTTTATCTGGTTAATAAATGAACAATAAAAAAAATATTTTGTTTAATCAATACTATAAGCATAACTTCCTCCTGCAACATCTTTCTAATGCCACTGTCTTTGTCTTTTTAGGATTACAGGTTGCTTAGATTTTTTACAAAAATGGATACATTGAGAATATATAAGATTAAAAAGAAATGAAGTGGAAGATGGCATGTATGTCATAGGATCTGTAAAGCAATGACTTTAGTATATAATTGCTTTTAGTTAAATCAATATGCAACTATTCATCCCTCAAAAAACTGTAACGAGGTTAGCTGCAGCACTTTGATAGGCTTGGTAAATGCTGCTTCCTGTAGCAACACCATCTGTATGTGTATATAATAGTTACAGACATATACACTTATTCTGACAGAAGCAGACTAACATATACATGTTATCTTATCTGTAAGTTACAGCTATCCTCTACTAACTTCCTCCATTTCATTTTTAATTTTATTTCATCTTTCCCCCACTAAATTAAAACTGTCTACTGCTCTAAGTTTGAACACTTCTTCTGGTAATGCCTTAGTTTTTACCACCATTGGTAAGAGAACCCCATCACAACCTTCTGGTTTTATCTAATGACACCCATGCCTTTCCACCATTCTATTGAGGCTTCGCATACTCATTAATTGCAATAAAATGCAACTGTGTGCTTACAGTTTGTAGTGTGGTATAGGTGAGCCTATGGGGCTGTCTAAATTAATGTAGTATAGATACCTCTCGGGGTATCTACACCAATGGGGTACAATGCTTAGCACATGTGTACAATAAGAATTTTTGGATCTGTATATTGGAACAGTCACATACAGTGCTCAGCAACTGTCTATAAATTGGTATACATTGCCAAAAATCTAAAAGCAACTGGAAAGCTATGTTCTCCAAAAATATGATCTGTTTGGATTGGGGAGTACATACTTTTGAAAGGTGGCATGTTTTGATGTACAACCTACATTCCTACACAGTCACTTTATGAAGGTACAAAATGAAATCAGCACTTTGCCTAATAATCCTTGAGATATGATTCACCAAGGATTCATTTTATTAAGTTAAACTGCTCATTCACCAACCTGCTGAAGCAGCTAATAGGCAAGTGTTTTTGTAGTGTCATGCCTCCTTGCATCACTTAAACTTATATATACCAACTCCACAGTCACATAAATACAATGAAGGAAAGTAGGAATCTCACAAAACAAACACATAACTTCTAGCATATATCACAGCAGTAATTTCATAAAGAAAAGAGTAATTGATGACCTGGGACTTGAGGCAGAGATCCTCAGGAAGCTGAGAATGTTTTTACTTGAGACTTTTTCAGACAGGTTCATTGATCCAAGATGGTTGCTTGCTAGACAGCATTGCACAGCTGCTCTTCCAGCAAATCATTCTTTGACAGGAATCATTCCCTTCTCTTGTTTCTAAATGCATCTTATGTTTGGAGTTTTTGTTCATTGAAAGAGATTTTATCGATTAATTTTTTAATATATTTTATGCCTTTTATTGAATTTTTATAACATATTTTCTTCAAATCTGTGACTTGATACATGGAAAGTAAAGGATACGTTCTTTAAAAAAGTATTCTGGGTTGAGACTGAAATTGGTCTAAAGGGATCAGTGCTCTACCCCAGTTAGCAACTTGATAGATAAATAAACTAAATAAAAAAGAAAGAAATAGAGTGATTCTTCTTGACAAATTATATACAAGTTATTTCTTCTCTGTAACAATTAACTGCAAAGATGGAGGATTTTCAGACTGTAATGGAAAATACTGAGCAAAACATTAGCAAACAGATATTATAAAATACTGTGTTCAAGAGCAAGGACTCCAAATAAAAGTTATAGAAAATCAGCTATTGATACAGACTGAAGATTAAAACAAGAAAAATGACAGAATTTTTGCTAAATCAAAATACATTTTTATATAGAGAAAAAAATGAATGTTTGGACTAGAAGCAGGTGGAATAGCATAATGATTTATGGTGTCCTTAAGAAGATGGAGATAGATAATAACATCAGCTTTCTAACAACTTGCATTCTCAAAATCTTGAACCTACAGAAGGGATTTTTCTGGTGGCACTGAAGCAGCACCTAGGTCCTCAGATTAACTGAAATCCAGGTGTTGTACCTAGAACCATCTGTTAGATTAGGGACTTCTATTTTAAAGTAGTTATTAGAGATTAGACAGGCTAAATGGCAAAATAAATTGTGTTTCATTTATGCATAAAAGTTAAGCAGAAAGAAAAATAACCTTGCTGTTCAAGCATGAGTGACAGTTTATCAGAAAGGAAAGACAAGAATAAAGTGTGTACAAAATACAGAAATACAGAATGTTCTTTTCTCAAGGGAAAGATACAATCTTGCTACCTATAGAATGTTCCTTAATGGAATGTTAAATAAAGCTCATACGAGACAAAGCCTGAGATCAAGGATAGGAAAAGTAAATAAGGAAAATTACTGGACTGAAGCAATATAATATGTAGTGTTCAGGATAGCAGTTCAGATAAGGTCAGTGAGTTCGTTCGACCTGTTATTTCAGAGAAGATTACAGACACTCAAGCCTGAGTACTGAAGACAGTTCAAGTAAAAACTATATTAGTTTACATTGTTCAGGACAGTCAGAATATGACATGCAGTAACTTTGAACACTAATCATTTATCAGCAGTGTTAATGAAGACATTATTCAGATATTGTGAACATCTAATAAAGCCTTATTAAATAAACTACAGTGTTTGGAGAATTCATTCTGGAAAGTTCACAAGACTTGGTCCATAAAGGAGAGACTGGCACCTGTTCAGCATGAGTTTGGGTAATTAACAGGTAAAGACTTTCATTCTCAGTCTCATTACAGTGTTTCCAATTAATTACAGTACAGTACAGTCTAATCAATTCCTACAATGGCACCCGAAAAGGCCTACTCTCAGGGGAGAGATATATAATTCTCAAAACCCAGCAAGCAGCTTCTCTGGACAATCAAAAAATCAGAGACAGTTGTAGTGTGCAACCCTTTAAAATCCAGTTTCCGGTGCAGCATATATTTTCTTAAGTTCACAGTGACTGTTTTTCCAAGTCAATACAGTAAAAGTACTATGGACATTTCAACAGCACTCCGGAGACTTTCCAGCTGAGAGACACTAGTAAAGGTAATCAATGGTACTGCAGACCACACTTTCAGTAAAGGTATTATTCTTTCCAGACTTTGTCATACTATGTGTGTTCTACAAAAATCTACAGAATAGCAGCATTTCATTCAACTATAGTAGTCTACACAGCAATTATTTCAAACAGCCTTCTCAGCAAACAGAAACAGCTGCAGAAAGACTTTTCAGTAAAACAGCACTACTTCATGCAGAAAACGGACACAGCACACACATATTCAACACATCTGTTAACCAAAGTTCACAGCACCAGTGTTTATTTCAGAAAAGCCTCAAACTTCAGCAGACCAGTATTACATGAAAGGAGTGTTCCTTCAGAACATAAAAGATATTACCCAGTTAACAGCTATGTCTATGAAATTTCAGGTTTTGAGTGTGATGTCACACAGCCAGGAAACAAAAAAAAAAAAAAAAGATTAATAAGCTACAGACAACTGCACACATTCTTCCAAGACCATAAAGTTATGTAAGACTTTATATGCATTTTTAGTTAACAGCTCAAAAAAGTTTAAATTTATCAGTAAAAGTAATTTCAGTCATTTCCATACCTGTTGTATAAACATATCAAATAATACTGCTACAGCTAACACATCAGTAAATCTTTGGTTTAAGTTTATAAATGTTCTCTTAAAGTTAAAGATTATTAGCTCAAGAATGTTAAATATTTCTAAACGCAAAAGGGTTAAATCACAGAAGCAAGCTTATGATTCAGCTTCTGTCACCACAGGTTTGGACTTAATTAATCCTTGCATAAATGCTTCAGCACATACAATTCAAAATACAGAATAATGTTGCAGTATTAAACATACACATGTCAACACAGTCAACGTACATAACATGCAGGCAATATCTCAAGTTCACATTACTTCATCTAGTTTCTTATTTTCAGAATCAAGTGCAATGTTTGCACTGAAGGGAGATAAGAGAAATCAGAGTGCAGATTTTAATAAAGTATATTCCAGTATAACTGAAGAACACACTTCAGTGCTACATAAAAGAATGCATTCCATAGCTATATGTAAAGTTCCGAGCATTAATCTGTCATTGTTTAAGGTTAAAATAAATAACAATATTTCACTGTTTATGGACAAATCAATTTCAGTTACACATAGATCTTTATTAAAAGACACAAATGTAGTTTTGTCGGAATTTAACAGGTCAAAGATTATAGCAGCTAACAGTTCAAAACATAATCTTTCTTTTCTTTGTTTAGGGGAAACTGGAGGAGGACTGTTAATACGTCCATCTTCTAGCTTTGTCATTGGACAGGAGGGGGGATGATGGCTGTGACTTTTTAGAAGTTGACTTTCATATAGAAGTTGTTGCAAAGTTAAAATGATGCTCTTCTTTGCTGATTTGTAACATTTGTTTGCATTTGAATGAACAATATCTCCATAAGAAGAGCAGAGTGGGTGAAGACCCTACCCTGAATGCCATGTAGCCATTTAAAAAAAGCAAAATTGCTGTTCTACAGGCTATTATTAAGAGATCATGATAATCATCACTGACAGCAGCTTGTAAACTATTAACCATTTTTAAATAACTGTCCATTACTATCTTAAGAAAATAGAACAGTTTATAGATTAAATGCTGTTATTAAATTATTGAGAAACAGCTTGTAAACTGTTGTTTTTTAAAGGTCGCCTTAAACTATCCACAAGTGACCACAATAACTTAATGACAGCTTGTTAGCCATCAAACTTTACTTTGGATAACGAAGAGTTTTTAGATCAAGTCTATATTAGATCACCGACCACTTAAAGAAGCGAACAGTGATTAATCGATCCTATGTAAGCAAAAGCTTACAATCTCGAACTGTCAGAACAGCGATTTTTTTTCCAGGGAAAAGAAATTGCTGTTCTAAAACACATACACACAACACAAGCATACCAAACAAACAGCAATCCACACACACACACACACACACAAAATCTTACAACTAACCCTACACTAAACTATACACACACCACTAACTAGCCACTTACCTTAACCCAAACACTAACCCTAAGGTCTGTCACTATTGCACACTCACCTCACCCGCTCCCTAACTCACCTAACCCACCCTAACCCTAACTCACCTAACCCACCCTAACCCTTACATCCACATAATCGTGCACTTACCCGAACCCAACCCGTAACTTTCTACCACAGTGCTGAAAATACTGAAGCAACAGAAACGGACAACCAAAATCTTTCCCTAGGAAAGATTTTGGATTTCTGTTGCTTCAATATTTTAAGCTTTCGCTCCATAGGGTTCGATATTAGAACATTTGAAGTTTTTAAACCTCGATGTTCTAATATAGACCCTTTAGATCACTGCATTAATAAACACATGTATATACACTTTTTGTGTTATTATTAATTTCAACACAAAGTGTATGTAAAGCATTTTTAATTGTCTATTAATGTAGCAACCTAACAAATTCATGTCATCTTAAAAAAGAGTTTTCTGCAGTGCACAGATGAAATTTGGACAATACTTCAGCCGTATATGTAAAACCATCAGTTAGTAAGTTTGGCAAGCAAATTTCAGTACTAAAATCTGTGAGTTTATATTTAGGTTTCATTAAGATGCCGAGGGTGGAATGTGTATATGCTGCACTAATGCTTCAGTCTTATAAAAGGCTCAGGGCAGTGTGTTGTAGGAAATACAATTAATTCAGAAGGAATGTGAATCTTTTTTATGGTGACACAGAAGCATTTTGTCTAGTCAAGTGACTTGCTCAAAGTTACATACTAAGAATATGGAGGTTGTGGGGCTCAAACCCAGGACAATAGTACGAATCTCATAATCTTAATCATATTTGCTGAACTATGAGTTCTGAACTTTGAAGAAATTATAATATCATAGTGCACCTTTGTCCTGTATATGTATGTTTGTGTGTGTGTGTGTGTGTGTGTGTGTGTGTGTGTGTGTGTGTGTGTGTGTGTGTGTCTGTGTGTATGTGTGTGTATGTTTAACGAATATAATGTTTAACAGTGCAATACAGTGCACTAGTAAACATTTCTGCTGGTGTGTAAACATATTATTACTGTACAAATTGAGTTATGAACTTTGAAGAAATGATAATATCATAGTGCACCTTTGTCCTGTATATGTATGTTTATGTGTGTGTGTGTGTGTGTGTGTGTGTGTGTGTGTGTGTGTGTGTGTGTTTGTGTGTGTGTTTAACTAATATAATGTTTAACAGTGCAATACAGTGCACTAGTAAACATTTCTGCTGGTGTGTGAACTTATATTATTACTGTACAAATGATGACTTTTATGTATTTAAGACGTTAATGCTATACTTTAGGCACTACTCTGTTATAACTTTCTGGAAAGACTAGGCTGTTTCTAGTTTCAAATCCTGTAAGGTCAGAGCACTTTAAACACATACATATAATCTGGATCATTGTTAGCACTTGTTTTTAGTGTACCATTTTTAATTAACTCAAAAGCTTCATTTTTTTAAATGTACATTTTAACATAATGCAACTAGTGGTTTATGCCACATTTTTCTGCAGCAGCAGTGTAAACAGCATGGAAATGACTAGAATGCTAAGTAAATGGGCTTAACTTTAGCAGATCTGGGGAAGACTACATAGATACATAATGTGTACACACAGAGGTAGATCTATGCATATAGACAGACTGACACACACACACACACACACACACACACACACACACACACACACACACACACACACACACACACACTCATACACATGCATGCACAGACTCCAAAAACATATGCCCACACATTCTATTAGGTGAAATTGAAATAAAATGAAATAGCTGGTAATTCAGAGATTGCTGACATATTATGGATATAAAGTACTATATCTGTGAAAAGGAGTATCATAAGGTGAACACAATATTCCTTATCAGTTTATTTATACAGTGTTATGCTGAAAGGAATCAAAGTAGAAAGTGAACTTCAGAGTATTGCCAAACAGTGTTGTGTGTATTCTGTTTGACAAGAAAATGGACTCATGCAGTAAGTTACTCTACGCCTTCTGGTCATCTAATGGCCTGATGACAAACAAAAATATGATGGCTAGCCAATGAAACATGAGTGTACCTATTGCTGACCATTCTTGTGGGGAGAAAACTATATAGGATGAAAGCTATATACTTGGATATTACAGGCCATTCAAGCTATGCACATGCAGAAATCACTCAGTCTATCTTTAGTCACATAGTCTATGCATTCCCCATATATAACTGTAGCATAGAAATTTCACAGAGTAAATTATTTCACTCAGTAACCATTTGAAATGTTGTGATGGCTACAGCAAGCCCTCAAATGTGAAGAATAAATGGTTGAAATATTGGACTTGTATATACTAAGAATTGGACTTGTATATACTAAGTCCAAGATGCCATTTCTCAGAACATTCCCTTTTCTCCAAATTAAGACAATCTAATAGTTCTTGTATATAAGTTCAGGGGAGTGGGGGTTTGCTCCCTCATAGGACAATGCAAGAAGGACTTGCTGTTCATGCAAAATAAAGTTTCAAAGTTTTAAGGAGAAGACTGCTTTTCAAGATTCGCTCTTCCTGTGTGTTTTCTGCCTTTTTTTCAGCTTTTCTGCACTTGGCATTTTGAGTGCTGACATTTCAATAATGAGCTGTTTCACATAGACTCTATGGTGGAGGACCATCTAAGCATGGTTCAGACCTGAAATGATGAAACTTGCCTTGTGGCACTGAATAGGGCTAATGCTCTGTAAAGAATGTAAATGATTCAAAGACAGCACAATTATATGGCTGTAGAGCAACTATGCTGCCGTGCACCACACCTGCCAATGGTGTGCAGAAAGTATGCAAATTAGTAACTCATTATGAACACTGTTAGTATAATTTGCATCCACAGCTACTGTGCAACTTGCTTAATATATGACATTGAATGATGACATCACTAAGAAACAACCAATCAGTGGACAGTGTAGTGGCAGACTAGTAGTTAGGGTTTCTGTAAGACACCTGCAGGGTTCAGGGTTCTATTTACAGTCTGCATTCGGTGCCCATATCTAGAGTTATTTCCCTTTCCACAGCTGACCCACAACTGCCACCAACTCTATTCCTCTCCTCATTCACTGGGTCTATCAGACCAACCTCAGCCTACCACAGGCTCAATTTGACCCATGTCCAGGAAAAGTGAGGAGATCAATGACACTTGTGCAGAGTCATACTGCCAGCAGGGAGTGTGCCTTAACAGGCCTTGCTGGGTTTGCAATTGCTGCGCTCAGAGGTGCTTGCAGTCTTCTGCACATGCACAACCTCCTGACTATGCAGCTCACTGATTATGCAGCATGGTATTAGCCAGGCTCTCATACTGCTTATTGCAGTGAGCCTAGGCTGCCCCATTCCCCATAGGATGACGGAGCTGACATAATCAGCCCATCCTCCACCTGCAACCTGTCCAGCACCTGTGCTGCTAATGGAGCACGAGATGTCTGCAGCACAATAAGGACCTTATCTCTCTGCACTATAAGGCTACTAATAGCTGCATGCTTTTGCTCTGATTAGAGATAAATGCATGACTGTCTCCATCACCTATGGAACAAACTCCCTCTGCATATTAAAAAGTGTAAAATCATAGAAACATTCAAACTTCAATTAGTTGGATGTATGAGATCCCATAAATTCTTCCCAGAAGTCACTGAATACAAACTTCTAAAAAGGCCAAACGTACATATCATCACATCTCGATCCTTTTCTTTCTTTCTTTCTCTTTTCCACCATTTCCCCAACTTCTCCCTATTTCCCTTCCCTCAACATAATACAAGCTTATACTACTCCATTTAGATCTCCTGAATTAACGCTACCTCTTATCATCATATCTGAACTCTTAGTTCACCCTCAAATGTTTCTCCTCTTCTGTTGGCATTTTTGGCTCGGCCTATAGTGGTTAACATATTGCAAGTTACGTATAAGTCAATCCTCCTATGAACCATGTAAAAAAGACTGAGGTGACCATGTATCATTTGTATCATTCTCAAAGAGCAGCACAATAAAGCTCTTCATGATTTGTGTATCCACCTCCAAGAATACAATCGTCCATCTATACACAGCAGTTAAGGTGTAGGAATAGATAAATATATGCAAATCACACATGTGGCTGCAGACAAAGCTATACATTTATACTCACCCTCGTGTATCCCAGTCAGGAAACTGTAGCAATGAAAATCCCACCCCTGGAAATCTGTTTCTGTTGCACAGAAGAAAAAAAAAAAAAGGGGGCTGTCCTTCCTATGGCACAGGTCCATAAAGTTGTGATTTGTATCAGGACATGATCTCCATAATGGAGGGAAAGTCACATTAGATGCTAGTTATAACATGTAGGCAGGAATAATATAGCATGCACGGCATTGTGTGAACTGCATGCCTCACTCTTACTTACCAGTCAGCATGTCTTAATAAATGTTGTACAAGCCAGCACAAGTTTAAGTGTGAGATCTCTCTCTCTCTCTCTCTCTGACTACACATACACACATACACATGCACATGGACACAGACACACACTTGCATGCAAAAAATCTATCCAGCAAAGTA
>NC_056733.1:301166487-301273987 GCF_019279795.1 Protopterus annectens
TATCAGAGACAGGTCTGAGAAAAAGAGAGTTGGACAGATGCTGAGTCTGTGAATAATAGAAGAACTGACAGTGAGTGCATGCTGGTGTTTAGGACAACTAGTCAGAGATGTGTAAACAACTTGTTACCCTGCTTGAGATATATAAATTTATTATCAGAACTTTAAGTAATTAAAAAGACTGACCAATACACAGGTCAAAATTATATAACTTGGGTGAAGAAACTAAATTCAGAGGATCTCTTGTATGGATACTCCTACAGAGCTTTTTGATAAGTATAAAAAGCTGGTAATTTCTAATTTTTATATGTATTTCTAGAAAAGTAATACAGTCTGATTCTACCTCTGTTAACAAAAAGTGTATTAAGGTAAATGTAATCTGTGTGATTTTTAATTATCTGTCTATTTTTAAATGTGACCATAAAATATTGTTTATTATTCAAGAAAAAAATAACTATAACCTCTCAATGAAAATTGATGGTGGTGAGTCAGCTGACTGAAAATGTCCATGTGCACATTTTGTTCTAATTGTTTGAATTGTATTTTAATTTGGATTTCAGTGTGGACAGTCACTGAAAATTGAACATTACATGACTCCGTGTAAACCATTTTGGGTAAAATTAAATTGAACACTAGAGAACATTGGGTAAGAGACATCACATTGCAGAAAACATGCTAAGATGATTTTATGTCCTAGTCATCTCCTCTGCACCATCACATTACAGAAAACATGTTAGGATAATTTTAATATGTCCCAGTGATCTCCTTTGCATCAAAAGCATTGCCCATTGTGTAGGTAAAAATACATGTGCATTCATGTGTTTCCGCATGAATAACAACTTACAACATGTTTGTATAGGGATGTTTCCTGCTTTCATCCTTCAAGCTACCACTAGTGTGCAGGCAGAGAGCAAGGGACTCAGTTATACTTCACAGAGAGGAGTCCTGGCCTTTTCCTTCTTAGTTCTCCATACGGCAGCAGGCTTGGCACATCCTGGCAACAAAGCTGGACCTGACGTACCTGCAGTCTGTGTGGATGATAAACAGCACACCCCCTGCCAGCTCTCCCAGCACTACTACCTGTCATCATTTCATGGTAGAAAAGCCAAATTATGACTTATTTTTTAACTATGCAAAAAGTTAAAATTTCACATGGTAGCAATTTGGAAATTTTGTTTGGTATTACTCTTAGGGTCCTGTCTGGTAATCATCTTAGGGTACTGTTTTGTGGAGTATGCCATGGACTTTCTGTCTTTTTTTTCTAAAAGACTGATTTATACCAATTTCCATGTAAGTGACAAATGTTGAAGTACTCCTAGCAACCTACGGTAGTAGAAATCCATAATGAAATACATTGCTTCTCTTCCTTCTTCTATAGTGCTCTGTTTAAGAGCAAATATTTGAGTATACATGTGGTGGCAGAATGAACTCAGTCTGTATCTCTAGTGGAAGGTCTAGGGTGAGAGATCTGGCTAGTTATGTAAGAATGATTATGGGTAGTTTCCTTTTCCTCACTGTTTAAATAGAAAGTATGTGCACTTGACAATGTACTTGTGTTAGACACAAACCAATTAGTGACTGGACAACCTCACTGTCATGCATTGTTAGGACAGTGTGAATGGGATTCATGTAGGTAGTGTATATGTTCATAGGAGAATATTAGGCTAACTGCTCTGAAGGGTGATTTTAAGCCTAGCCAGTATCTCAAGGACAGAATCAAACCCTGTACCTTGCTCTTGTGTCTATAAGGTAAAGACCTTAACCATTATGCAAAACCCACCCCCAAATGGTACATTTTTTAATTATAATCACATTGCCAAAGTGGTTAGAAAATCCTTCTATGTGGCCCACCTAATCACAAAAGGGTTTGCATCTAGATCAAAAGAGGTCATTGTGCCCCTCTACTCATCACTCATCAGACCCATCATAGAGTACAACGCCCCATTTGGGATGTACCTTACAAGACACCTGCAACAGCTGGAAAGACAACAGAAGTACCTCACCAAGAGGATCACTGGCCTCAAACAGATACCTTATGCAGCTCAACTGAAGAAGTTACAGCTGTACTCGGCTGCATACCACCTACTCAGAGGTGATCTCTGCCTGACATACAAGGCCATGTCCAACCCAGAATTAATGGACATGCTCCACCTAAAGAAAACCTTATCCCCGCGAGCCACATGCTCTAGGGATCTAAACCTCACCACAACAATAAATAGGATGTGCTGGAGGGATAGATTCCTGTCCCAGAGACTTCCCATGCTTTGGAACAAGATCCCAATCTACGTTAGGCAGAGCTCCTCGCTAACACTCTTCAAAAGAAATCTTGACGAGTGGATGGGAAACAGAAAGTTTACCTCAGGGATCATTTCAGTGACTCTGCTGGACAGAGGCACAGGGAACTAATCTAAGGGGGCGGCGAAAGCCAACACATTCTGGCTAGGCTTATAAATGCCTTTGAGCAGATAGCCTAGTACCTACCTATAACTAGAACACATTGTTTCGATGCAGATAGGGTATTCCTTTTTCAGATATGAGACATTTGCAGAGTGGTGATTCACTAGTAACCACAGCTGAAAAATCAGCTATTGGAAGAATGAATACCTCCAGTGTCAGACAATGCATAGTCAGCCTTGAGTTGATTAGCAGGTGTGTAATGTGTTGACCAGGGGTTACTTTTTAAAAAGTTATTGTTACACTAAAATTGCAGTTCTGGTTTGCAGAAAATAAATGGATACGTTGATGATTTCCACACTGCATGCCAGAAGAGTGTACAGATCATCCATCCCACTGTTCTGACAGATGCACGATTCAAATGCTGCATCTCATGGCTCTAGTTACCTGCTCAGTGAACTGTATAGGGACTCTATAAGCTGAATAGGTCAACAGCTTACGGAGAGGGCCTCGTTGCCTCCTACAGGGGTTTTAAAATATTACACAGTGAAAATCCTTGCTTGGCTGGGTTTTTCTTGTAATGTTGACTAAATGGTTTGTTGTGCAATCTTTTTACCCTTTAGTTTGTACATCTAAGCAAAGTAGCCTATTTGTTTTCATTTCTCCATCTGTTTCCATTGCTCTTTTATTTGGAACATAAAGTAATTAGAAAATAATATACATTTATTTGAGTGGAGTTCTATATATCAATAAACAATCAACCAAAATTCCAGGCAATACCAGGTATCAAAACAACAAACGGCTGCTGAATCTCCAAGATATTCCAACTGTAAAATGCTGGTGGGATTTTTAGCATCAGAGTCTCTAAAATGATCAATAGAGTAATCCACTAGTAACCAACTGTAAATCAAACTTTATTTTTTGCCGTATTTCCTGGCTGCTGCAAAGCATTTCGGAGACTGCAAAAATAAAAGAAAGACATTCCATTGCAACAATGTTTATAAAAAAAAACTAAAACACCAGACAAATAAAGATGCTGGGCCAAAGACAGAGGCAAAATTAATGTACATATATTTTTTTAAATGAGTATCAGCATCTGGAGTCTCCCATGACCTTCCCCATGCAAAGTCCCCACATACCACAGATAACACAATACCTTAGAATTATCTGTGGGCTCAGCCACAGCAGTTAAACTGTTGTTGCTGCCACGTGCCAGTTAGTCATGAAACTGTGCTGTATTATCCTCCTCTATTCATTTTCATTTCTACAAATTACTACTTGTGTCACTCCCTCCTGGTAAGACCACTTGTTCTCTTTTTTTTTTTTTTTTTTCTTTTTTAAAGATGGAAAAACATTTTGGCACCAAACCATGTGTATCCTTTTAAAAGTGCATTCTTTAGCCATGGTCTTTCTCCCTGTTGTTTTTCTGAATATATTATTCACTTACGTTAGCTAGCTTGTAGTTCTATAATCAAAGGAGCACTTCATGAGCATTGAGAAATTGTCTTTGCTTCAGCTTGGGAAAAAAAAGTCATGAAACAGGCTGCATACAAGATTAATTTCAACTTTTAGGCCTTGCATTCCTTGAACTGGGACTTGGACTTTGTCATGACAGCTGAAAGATTTTGTTTAACATGAATTCCTTTTAAGGCAATTTTCAGGATTTTACCCAGTTTTTGGCCACAGACAGAACTTATTCAGTAAAAATATACATTTCACAGAGTACCACTATGTATCTTGGCTGCTGGGCTGTTAAGAATCGAACAAATACAAAGATCTGATGAGTTTTTAATTGTGTTTCTAGGAGACCGTCCCATTGTTTAAGCTGCATTTTAATGTAGTCCAGGCTTTCAGTGTTTTCAATCTTTTCTGGGATGCCTGCAACATCTATGTTCTTGTCACAATCTCTGTGTTCATTCTAACCTGGGTTCTTATCAGTCAGCTTATTTTTTTGCCTCCAGGTCTGTGTATTGTGAGTTATGCTGTTTCTTTCCCAGTTGCCAAAATTAAATTCTGCCCAAGTGATCAAAAAAGCTCATAACTATCTCTTTATTTTCTAGATAATGATTGGATCAGCAAGGTATCCACTTTAGCATTTACTTATTCTGCTTCTGTAAGAATAAACTCCAACATTACTGTCAGTGGATATGAAGGCCCACTCAGATCAAATAACTTAAACACATCAAGACCGCCTACAATGATTCCCAGATATAAGTCACATTTTCTGCTGGTTCTCTTTATTTTTCACTTTGATTCATCAGGACCACCTACAATGCTGCTTACCATTAGGCCATGGGATGATTCTCAGATATAAGTCACATTTTCTGCTGGTTCTATTTATTTTTCACTTTGATTCATCAAGACCACCTACAATGCTGCTTACCATTAGGCCATGGGATGATTCTCAGATATAAGTCACATTTTCTGCTGGTTCTATTTATTTTTCACTTTGATTCATCAAGACCACCTACAATGCTGCTTACCATTAGGCCATGGGATGATTCTCAGATATAAGTCACATTTTCTGCTGGTTCTATTTATTTTCACTTTGATTCATCAAGACCACCTACAATGCTGCTTACCATTAGGCCATGGGATGATTCTCAGATATAAGTCACATTTTATGCTGGTTCTATTTATTTTTCACTTTGATTCATCAAGACCACCTACAATGCTGCTTACCATTAGGCCATGGGATGATTCCCAGATATAAGTTACATTTTCTGCTGGTTCTCTTTATTTTTTACTTTGATTCATCAAGACCACCTACAATGCTGCTTACCATTAGGCCATGGGATGATTCTCAGATATAAGTCACATTTTCTGCTGGTTCTATTTATTTTTCACTTTGATTCATCAAGACCACCTACAATGCTGCTTACCATTAGGCCATGGGATGATTCCCAGATATAAGCCACATTTTCTGCTGGTTCTATTTATTTTTCACTTTGATTCATCAAGACCACCTACAATGCTGCTTACCATTAGGCCATGGGATGATTCTCAGATATAAGTCACATTTTCTGCTGGTTCTCTTTATTTTTCACTTTGATTCATCAAGACCACCTACAATGCTGCTTACCATTAGGCCATGGGATGATTCTCAGATATAAGCCACATTTTCTGCTGGTTCTATTTATTTTTCACTTTGATTCATCAAGACCACCTACAATGCTGCTTACCATTAGGCCATGGGATGATTCTCAGATATAAGTCACATTTTCTACTAGTTCTCTTTATTTTTCACTTTGATTCATCAAGACCACCTACAATGCTGCTTACCATTAGGCCATGGGATGATTCTCAGATATGTCACATTTTCTGCTGGTTCTCTTTATTTTTCACTTTGATTCTTCTTCTTGTCAACATCTATTGATATTTCAAAAGCAATGCATGCAATATTTAATGCTGAATAATTGATTTATGGGTTTTTGAGAAGATAGGCTCGACAGTACCATGATTCATTAAAGCACTATACCAGAAATCCTGCAGTAACTTTTACATTTTCAAATGAATCTGCTGAAATATTGATACATTACCATCTTTCCTTCAGTACATATACAATATCACTACTTCTGTTGGCAACTTATATTCATCAACTGTATGCTGTTGCAGTCAGAAAGATGGCACTAGACTGAATGTTTGTGGTTAGATGCTGTTCTGCTCACTTTTTTATGGCTGCTTCTTGACTGGTGAGACATCTATACTGTGCTACATAACTGTTTTTAAACAAAGAAGTAGTTAATGTTTAAATACCAAGCTAGATTTGTTTTCTTAAATAAGTTGAATTAAATTAAATTATGGGGCTATTCCAGATAATGAATACCACTGAATGTATTAAAATTAGAGACATTTTCCCATACCCTGGCCCCACACAACACCAAAATACCCACAATAATAGTACACTATTAAATGTGCTATTCTTTCCTCTCCCATCCCACACACCAACCTTCCTCTCCTAAATATCAGTCTTAGAAGCATATGCAACAAAATCCAAGACATACTTGCTAGTATTGCCACATATTCCCCAGGCATGGTCATGTCTACAGAAACCTGGCTGAAAAAAAGAAGCAAAGACAAAAAAAATTACCCCACCTGGACTCATTATAAATAGGCTTGACAAGACAAGTAAACACCCAGGTGGAATTATCATCATCTACAAGAATTCCCTAAATATAACCACATGCACACAGGATATAACAATTTAATAATGCATGTCACTCATCCGGTCAGGATAAAATAGAGAAGTCTTTGTGGGTTCTGTTCAAGCAGCTTTATTATATGCAAACACGTCAGACCTGAGACTTAATAACTTTAATTTAGATAAACTTATAAACAAGCTACCTATTACACTAATACATGCTCACTCTCTGGCTACACTCTCAAAATGGCACTGAAGGTAGCATGTGCTGACTATTTATATGCATGTACCGACCTTGAAATGCTTCTTAAAGGTACAACACACACACACACTATTCTCCATCCTCTATCTTTGATAAATCAGTCATGTAATATTGGCGACATTAATTGACATGCAATCAATAGAAATAATTCTTTGTCATGCAATTATACAGAACTAAATATATATAGACAATTATGTCCAGGTTGCTGTATATTTCACACTACGTCTGGAAATATGACCAACTCATGTGACATAGAAATTAGAATTAGGTCTAGCAATTGGGACTTCCTCTGCTGAATGTTGAACTTTAGAGACATCAGGTACATCATTAGGAATGGAAGAAGTTAAGAAATGTTCTGTAACAAGAACATTGTCTGGATTGCTCTGAGATCTAGACTCTGTATCACAGGAACGATGCTGCGATATCGATTCTGGTACAGGAAGAAGATGTCTGAGATTTCACTTGTACTCCACACCCTCAGAGTCTAAAAAGTAGGATCTTGGCTTGGTACATATACCTGTTACTTGACTAATCTGGTCAAAACCTTTTTCCGTTTGCATCCTCACTATCTCTCCTTCTTTCAATGGATGAAAAAATCTGCTCGATTTATCATAGCTGGACTTCTGGAAAGAATGCTTTCTCAATAATTGGGCTCTAACTGTCCTGTTGTGCTTAGCTTTAGGCCTCAACAAACTGGAACTAATAGGCAATGTTGTTCTGGTTTGTCTGGATAAGAGTGTCTGAGCAGGTGAGGCAAGTATATCGTCACAGGGTATGTTTCTGAAATTAAGTAAATTCAAAAACACATTGGTATTATAACGCTTTGACCTCTCAAGTAATTGCTTTGCACTCTGTACTGCACGTTCAGCTAGTCCATTTGACTGTGGTTTTTCTGGACTATTAGTAACACGTAGAAAGTACCATTCTTTTGCAAATTTATGAAACAACTGACCAGTAAATTGAGTACCATTGCCTGAAATAACTCTGTGTGGACTACCATGAGCTGAGAAATGATGGTTCAACTTGATGATAACAGCAGTGGATGTTAGATTAGGCAGTAAACCAATCTCAAACCAGTTCAAATAAGAGTCTGCCAACACCAAGTAATGCTGATTGTTCCACTTGAATATAATGACCAAGGCAGTTCAGGAACTTGACTCAGCCAAAGTGATTCACCTTGCAAGTGCAGTTTAGTACTTTCGGACACTGAACAAGAAGAAAGTACTTTATCAATGTCTTTTACTAAAGAATGCCAAAATACTAGTTCTTTTGCCCTTCTTTTGGTAGATTCAGAACCTCAGTGACCATGATGCAAAATCTGGATAAAGTCATGTTGTAGGGAAGCAGGAACAACAATTCTGGGACCTTTGAAAATTATGCCATCTTCCATCAACATCTCATCTCTGTAAGGAAAATAAGTTTGTACTTCAGGTGGTACACTAGATTCCTTTGACAGCCATCCAACATTAATGTAGTGGTTGAGCTTTTGCAAAATTGGATCAGCCTTTGTATGATCTCTCAGCTTATCAAGTCTCGTGGCAGAAAAATTATGCACTTCCAGAAACTCAAAGTCAAAATTCTCTGCATGAAGCTTTACTATTGTATTTCTGGGCGATCTGGATAAGGTATCAGCCAGACAAAGATGTCTGCCTTTTGTACAGACCATCTTGAAGTTGTAGTTTTGCAATTTGAGCATCATTCTTTGTAATCTCACTGGAGCTGAATGTATAGGCTTCTTTAGAATAGTAACTAGAGGATGATGATCAGTTTCAATCTGAGTAGCTCGACCATAGATATAATCCTGAAACTTTCAACATGCAAATACTATTGCCAAAAGTTCTTTCTCTGTTTGAACATGTCACATTTCAGTTTGGGTAAGTGTTCTAGATGCACAGGCTACTGGTCTGCCTTCTTGAAGAATAACTGCACCAAGACCAAATTTTGAAGCATCACAGGACAGAGTTACTGATTTATTGACATCATAGTATCAGAAAGCAGGTGGGGTGGAAAAGTAGAGTTGTGTACACTTGCCATAAATGTAGATGTTTGAGTGTATTCACTGTTGCAGTCATTACAATTGGGTTATCCTGCTGACAGGCTACCCTCGGTTGGCCTGAATTCCAAAGTCTAGGTCCGGCGACGGTTGCTGTTGCCTCTTCCCTGACGTCAGTGTGTCAGGGGTATAAAAGATGCAGCCGACGCCATTTTCTTCAGTTTTTCTTGCCCCAGATGTCAGGTGCCCCCAAAAGGGTAGGCTAAAAATATGTCAATAAAACATGCATACACCAAAGTATATATTTTGCCTTCATCTACAAGCAAATACACCACATAGGTTGTATAGAATAGAGAAGTACAGATAAGTTCCAGAAAAGAAAAGGGGGATGGCGGGTGGGTAACCTGGACTGCAACAGTGAATACACTCAAACATCTACATTTATGGTAAGTGTACACACCTGTACTATGTTCTTCGTGTTTCACTGTTGCAGTCATTACAATTGGGTTGAATCCCAAAGCTAAGGTTGGGAGGCTGGAGCTACATAGCATTAGGAGCGGCTATTAGGCCCTGCAGAACTGCAGTGGCAAAGCCTGCCCTGGATTTAGAGTAGAGTGGTAAGTGATAGTGCTTTGTGAAGGTGTGCACTGAACTCCAAGTAGCACCTCTAAAATGTCTTTGGTTGGTACTCCTCTGAGGAAGGCTGCTGAAGTGGCTGTTGCTCTGGTTGAATGTGGTCTAATGCCCTTAGGTACTGGCTTGCCATGCTAAGAATAGCAGAAGTGAATGCAGTGGCCTATCCACTTTGAAATATTCTGCTTTGAGATAGCCTTTTCTTCTGATCCTGCAGCATATGCCACTAGTAATCGCTCTGTCTTTCTGAAAGCTTTGGTTCTGTTCAAGTAGAAGCATAGCTGTCTGTGTATGTCCAAAGAATGCAGAATTCTCTCCCCCTTATTTTGTGGATTTGGATAAAGGGTAGGCAGATGAATAGTTTGGTTAAGGGCCACACTGGACACTACCTTAGGCATAAATGTCAGGTTTGTCCTCAGAGAAACCCTGCCTGGATAAAAAATGACAAAAGGTTCCACAGCCATGAGTGCCTGTAGCTCTGAGACTCATCTTGCAGAAGTTATTGCTAGGAGCAGAGCTGTTTTCCAAGATAAAAATTTTATATCAGCTGCAGCGGCTGGCTCGAAAGGAGGCAGAGTGTGTTTTTCCAAGACATAATTGAGGTCCCATGCAGGTATTGGTGATCTCCTTGGAGGCCTTAAATTTTTGGCCCATCTGAGGTACTGCCTTAACAAAGGATGAGAAAAGATTGGTGGCTCTGTATTGTAATGAACTGAAATTGCAGAGGCATGAATTTTTATAGATGAAAAAGACAGGCCTTTGTCCAGCATCTCAGTCAAGTATTGCAAAATCTGAGTAATGTTTGGTATAGCTGTGTCAATTCCTTGTGCCTGGTTCCAAGCACAGAATCTCTTCCATTTTCCAGCATAGGATTTTTCTAGTACTAGGCTTCCTGGCCTCCAAAATGACATCCATCACCGCTTTAATGAGAGGTGTGTTTTGTATGACTACATTATCCGCCATGCTTCCAGATTTAAGGTTTTGAGTTGGCTGTGCAGGATCTGATTGTTCTGCTGGGACAGTAGAAGAGGTACTTGAGGTAAGGTCCAGGCTGGGCATTGAGACAAGTTCCTTAGGATTGGATACCAGTACTGGCATGGCCAGTCTGGGGCAATCAGTATAATTTTTGGCTTCTTCTGTCTTACCTTTAGGAGTACCTTGAGGAGGAGAGGTAGAGGAGGAAAGGCATATACTGTTAAGTTTTTCCAGCTGAAAGATAGGGCATCCACTTTCCATGCTTGTCTGTGATAAGTCCTTATGCAGAATCTCTTTAGTTGGCAGTTGTGAGGTGAGGCAAATAGATCTATGTCTGGGAATCCCCATTTCCTTGTTATCATGCTGAAGACTTGTGGATCCAATTTCCACTCGTGGGGATCCATGAGGTTTCTGCTTAGTTCGTCTGCCAGAATATTTATCTTTCCTGGCAGGAATTGTGCCTGCAGATGTACTTGGTAAGTCAATGCTGTGTCCCACAAAGTCATGACTAGTCTGCAAAGGGGGTAGGAATGAGTGCATCCCTGCTTGCTTATGTATCACATGACCATGGTATTGTCTGTCTTTATCAGTAGTTGTCCTGGATGAAGTAGGTCCTTGAAGGCTGTCAGGGCATTTTGAACAGCTAGCATCTCTTTTTGATTGATATGTAGATGCATTTGGTTTGTGGACCATGTGCCTTGAATACATCTTCTTGCCATGTGGGCTCCCCAGGCATAATCCGATGCATCCGTTGTTAATGTCTGTGTGGCTGGGGGTGGAGTGAATGGCTGTCCCTTGTTCTGGTGACAGGCCTTCACCCACCATCGAAACTCCTGTTGCAGACAGGCAATGAGAGTAACTATTGTTCCCAGGCTGTGGCAATGTTGAGTCCAAACACTTTTTAGGTACCATTGAAGTTTCCTCATATGCAGTCTTGCATATGGAATTAGTAGAATGCAGGATACCATGAAGCCCAAAGCCTGCAGAATTTTTCTTGCAGATAACTGGGCCTTTGTTGCCAACAGTTTGAAATAGGTAATCAGTTGTCTTTGTTTGTGTGGCGTGTGATAAGCCATCTGGGCAGTTGTATTTAAGCTTGCACCCAGGAATATTATCTCTTGCAAGGGTACTAGTTTTGATTTCTGTTTGTTGACTGTGTACCCTAGGCATGATAGTAATCTCTTTACAAATGCCAGATGCTGTAGTAGAATGTCCTTGTTCTTTGCTTGAATGAGGCAGTCGTCCAAGTAAGGATATATTTATATTCCTCTTTGTCTGCAGTATGCAATAACTTGTGCCAGGCACTTTGTGAAGATCCTGGGCGCAGTAGATAAGCCAAAGGGCAGTGCAGAGAATTGGTAGTGCATTGAGCCAGCTTTGAATCTGAGGTATCTTCTGCACATTTGTATGATTGGGACATGCAGGTATGCCTCTTTTAGATCTAAAGTCACAAGCCAAGCCTTCTTGTCCAACATGGGCAGAAGCCGCTGTAGAGTCAACATTTTGAATTTTGGAATATCCAGATACGTGTTTAGAATAGATAGGTCCAGTATTGGTCTCCAGGCTTTGTCCTTTCTGGGTACCAAGAACAGTCATGAATAGAATCCTTGTCCCTGCTCTTGCTCTGGTACTTGCTGAATGGCCCTCGTCCATGAGGGATGTAACCTGTTTTTGTGCCTCTGCCCATTGATTGCTTGGCAGGTCTGGCATACCATTTGGCCTTGGCAGGGTGTGAAAGTGGAATCTGTAGCCTTGTGATACTTTATTTAGAACGCATTTGTCCTGGGTGATCATGTGCCAATTTTGTGAAAAAAGTGCTAGTCCCCCCCCCAAAAGGGGCTGCCCAAAGATAAGTACTTGGAGCTGGAAGGGGAAAGTCATTGAGACTGTTTCCTGTATGGCTGTGATTTTTCCTCTCCACTCTTGGAGGTAGAAGCATCCCATTGTTTAGGCCTGTATGAGCCCTGGGGCTGTGATCTGCCTCTGGGGCGTCTGTATCTGCCTCCTTGTGGCCTATCAGACACTGGAAAGGACCGATTCTTTGTAGGCCAGTTCCTGCTAAATCTGGGAGGCTGTACCTGCAAGAAATCCTTGACTGTTTACATAGATTTAGCTTTGTCCTCCATTTTCTTCAACACCTCTTCTGCTTTAACACCAAAGTATCATGCTGTAATGGAGCATCTAATAGTTTTGCTTTAACATGATCAGGAAAATTATGTTCTTTTAACCAAGCATGCCTCCTAATGACAGAACCTGTAACAGCAGCCCTGCAGGAGGCCTCTAGAGAATCAAAACCACATTGCAAAGTGTGCTTTTCAACTTGTTCAGCTGCATGCAATAAATCCTGCATTTCCTTGTTGTCTGCACATTCTGAATTTGTTGACATTTTCTGTTTAAGCAGTGACATAAGATATTGCTGATATTTAAGCATACGAAATTGGCAATTTAAGGCTCTTACAGCCAAGGTTGCAGAAGTATAAATCTTTTTACCCCATCTGCCTAGGGCCCTAGAATCCCTGTCAGAGGGGATAGGGTTTTTTGCAGTAGAAGCCTTGACCCCTTTGGGACCCTGAGAGATGGTTTCTGGGTCAGCAACAGGGTTTTTATAAAGAAATTTATGTGAATCAGGAACCCTGTAATATCTGTCTGGCTTAACAGGAGCTGGTGGTAAAGAGTCTGGAGATAGACTGGACTCTGAAAATACATCATCTACAATGTCTAAAACAGATGGAATAGCAAGGGGCCTGTGTTGAGGCAATAAAAGGAAGTCTTGAAGCTTTTTCTTGGATTCTGAGTAATCCTGGCTCTCCCAGTGGAAATGCTCCCTCATAGTATGCAGTGTCTCCCCAAAAGACTAATCCTCAGGAGGGGAGGCTGAAGGGATAGATTCTTCAGCATCAGAGTCCTCATATGGAGGAAGAGAATAGTCCTGTTCAGATGAGGAATCACAGGAAATGGAAACCTGGTCTGAAGATTCGTATTCTACCTTTTGCCTAGGCCTCTTATCAGAAGGGGGATGCGAACCCCTGATCAAAGTAATAAGGTCTTCGGCCATGTTAAGCATCTGTTTTTTAGGCATGGAGGCCTGTCCAGGAGAATGCTGTACTTGTTTCTTTGTCTTTAGAGTTGCTTTAGTCTTTGCCTTTGAAGCATATAACTGTGTAGGCCTGAAAACACCCTCAGAAGCTGATGCCTGCTCAGCGGCTCCAGACCCATCTGAGGGAATAGTTTCCGAGTGTCCAATACCTTGAGTTTCCAGCGGCCTCGTTGGCTCCACGTGGGAGTCAGAAGTGGCCTGTGGCTCTGAGGTAGCGGGCGTAAGGGGCTGCAAAAGCGCCTCACTTAGAACCTGCGAACCGGCGACAGGCCTAGCAGAAGCCTTGTCGTCGGTTATGGATCTCGGATGCCTGTCCTTTTCTTTTTCCTTGTGCTTTTTATAAACTCTGGTAGTCAGTTGTTCAGACGGCATTATGTAATTAAATCTTCTGCCAAAGTAATGGAATGCAAAATCGTACCGACGCTTAATAGTGCGTTGGTTAAATCTAGCACAAAACCGACAACTAGCAACGTTATGGTCAGGGCCTAGGCAAGGAATATAGTAAAAATGAAAATCCTTATGAGGTATTTGCTTCCCACAAGAAATACAATTGTTAACTTTTTCTGACATCGGTCTGGAACAAGAAAAAAGTTTCCCCAACGGGGTACTTCGCTTTAATGAAGATTTCGGATCTGAATTTCGAATTTGAAAAACTCAGGAGTCGGCCGACCGGCACTTGCAAACTGCTTTTGCTTTGGACACCACGTGGCAAGAACGACTGAAGAAAATGGCGTCGGCTGCATCTTTTATACCCCTGGCACACTGACGTCAGGGAAGAGGCAACAGCAACCAATGCCGGACCTAGACTTTGGAATTCAGGCCGACTGAGGGTAGCCTGCCAGCAGGATAAACCAATTGTAATGACTGCAACAGTGAAACACGAAGAACATCTTTCTGCTTAAGGTCTTCAAATGCCTTCTGTTGCTGTTCCAACCAAGACCATATACCATTTTTGCACATCAGCTCTCTCAAAGGTGCTTTCAACTCACTGAAGTCTGGTATAAACTTGACTAAATATTTGACCATACCAAGAAAGCATTGTAGAGCCTGAACATTATCTGGAGCTGGCATCTCAAGAATGGCTGCTTGCTTGGACAGGTCTGGTCGCAAGCCAGAGCTAGAAATTAAATGACCTACATATGTAACTTCTGGCAGTCTGAATCTGCATTTCAGAGGATTGAGCTTTAAGTTCACTTCACGTGCTCTTTCTAGAACTTTCTTAAGGTTTCTGTCATGCTTTGCATCACCATTGCCTCCAACCAATAAATCATCTACTAATATAGCACAAGGAAAACCTGAAAAAATTTGCTTCATCGCACACTGAAAGACTTTACCTGTGGAATTTATTCCAAATGGCATCCTGAGGAATGTGTATCTGCCAAATGGCATACTGAAAGTAGTCAGTAATGAGGATTTGCGATCAAGCATCACTTGCCAAAATGAACATTTTGCATCCAAGACAGAAAAAACAGTGTCATCTGGTATTAGGGCTGCAACTTCCCCTACTCTATGTATTGGGTGATGTGGACTCTTTAATGCTTTGTTCAAATCTCTTGGGTCAATACATATTCTGATTTCATCTGAGCCTTTTTTGTGGGCTGCTACCATGGATGACACCCATTCAGTTGGTTCTGTAACTGGACAAATTACACCTTGCTGCACCATTTTACCCAACTGAACTTTAACTTTACTCTGCATAGCTATCGGAACTGTTCTTGCTGGTCTGAACACTGGACTGAGTGACCTCTGTGTTTAACTTCATAGAATACGCAACTGGAAGTTTGCCCAACTTGTCATCAAAAACATCAGCATACTCTGAGATATGTGCTTATATGATGGACTTCTTTGGTAAAAGAAAGCAAATTCATTCTCAAACTGTCTCTGAGACCCAATAATGACTGCACAGGTCTTCGGACTACATAGAATAGAAAGCTGTAATAGTTCCTAGCCAAATAACATGAAAGTACTACTGAGCCTTTGGTTTGAAATGTTTTACCTCCATAAGCAACAAGTTTTGCACAACTAGCTACATTGAGTTGTTCATTAGTTTTCACCTTAGCAAATGTGTCTGCCAACATAACATTACATTTTGAGCCAATGTCCACTTTAAGCTCAGTGGTTTTACCATTGATCTGGACAGTACAAAACACTTCACTCTTTGGCAACAAATTTACTGCACCAACCTTTTCACCAATAACTGATACACCATCTATGTAAAAAGTAGAATTGCAGCTCTGTATATGATCACCTTGCTTTTTTGAGTGACCCTTCTTTATAATTGTGTGAGGTTTACTTGATTTGCAAAACTTTTGAAAATGGTTCCATCTTTTACACTTCTGGCATTGCTGACCAAATAACAAGCATTTTTCTCTTTTAGACTCATGATTGGCACCACAATTGCAACAGACAACAATAAAGCTGGATATGGATTTTGCTAACTCACCCTTGTACCGCACTGAGTATGTTGTTTTCTTAAAACTTGCTGGAAAACTATGGGATCTCCCAGGAAAACCCACAGAGTTTGCAGCTACCATGTGCTTAGGCCTGCTTCTGCTAGCCACGTGTTGCATGCTGTCTACATTTGCTCTGGAACCTGCTGAAACCATGCACTTATCACTTGCAAGCACACTAGTGTGCCTTTCCATAACTTCATGGATTTGACAAATCTCAATAGCTTTGCTCAGCATTAAATCACTGTCACAAAGCAAAATCTTTCTCACTGCAGTGCTATTAATACCGCACACAAGCCTGTCCTTTATTAACACATCTTTTAAGTCATCAAACAGACACATTTAGCTTTGTTTCTCAGTTCAGTTATATAAGCTGCAAAAGATTTCCCTCATTTTTGATATCATGTGTAAATCAAATGCCTCTCTAATTTAATATTTTTCTTGGGAATGCACAATTCCCCGAGCTTGCGCTTCAAACACTTGGGGTCTTCGCTTTATTCAGTCTGTACAACAATATGATGTTTTTCACCTTCTCCCTCATATACTGCTGGTGCATACACAAATGAATGCCCTCTTTTAATGGCCTCTGACCCAGCTAGGTTTAGCAAAATGAATGCCCTGGTGCATGCATCTTTGTCAGAATAAGCTACTTGTATTAAAATATTGTACTTTTGCTCAAATATTATTCAGTTCTCTGCAATATTCTGATCAATAACCAATGATAACATTTTTTGAAATCTGTCTGCCATATTAACACATACCAGTGAAGGCTTTTGCAAGTATGCACAAACACACACACGTATGCCAGAAATTTATGCCAGTATTTGTAGCTATATCCAACAGCACAACAAGCCTCTGAATAACTGAACTTTGTGAAATAAGTCTCTTGGGCACTGTAATGCTCTTGAAATCACTGTACTGTAAGAAATCACCTCTAAGAAACATTTTAAAATAACTGTACTGTGCAAATAAACTGCACAGAAGAAGCTCAGAGTAAGAAACATTTAGAAGTAACTGCACTTTGCAAATAATCAGTGCACAGCACACTGAAACGTTTCCAAAATGGCCGTACTTTGCTAAATAACTCTTTACAGTGCAAGAAACACTGTAACAGCAGTACTTTGAGAATAGACACACTCAACACAAGAAACTTTTCGAAATGTCTGTATTTTGACTGTACTTCACAAAATAGTTGCACTTTGCACACAAATAAAGTCTTTGGAATAAACACACCGTAATATGCACTCACTGTAAGCATTTTTAGACACTTTGAGATACTTTGAATAACTGTAGTTATCCCCTGAATACAATGCGAAATAGTAGTTATGCCAAAACACAGTACTTTGTCAAAAAACATGCAGTCGCCTTGCTTTATTTATGCTTAATGTGCCTTTTTCTGTTCTGCCCTTATTATATTTGTTTTGCTCGTTTAATCCTTTTCAATGTCCTTTATATTTTTCTTGTGCTCATTTTACACTAAACATGCCCATTTTGCTTTAAACATGCTTGTTTTGCAATTCCAAGGTAATTCTGAACCTAGGGTTGCCACCTTTCGTCGTGGCAAAAACCAGAGTAAAACCACACCCTCGCATCACCAGTAACCCCGCCTATCCCACCCCCTCTCCCACCCACATTCCGCCCATTTTGTGATGTCACTATGACATAATTTGGTGGGGAATGCCCTCTTTTTCCGTTCCTGCTGCCTGCTTTTGGCTTATTTACTATGCTTTTCTGTAAAAAAGCATAGTAAGTCAGCCGATTTACAAACTCCGATAGTCTGTTTCCTTTTTGAAACAGAATACCGGAGTTTGTAAAGTGTTTTCTGGACTACCAGAGAATCAGTCTGATTTCCAGATAGTCCAGGAAAAAAACAGAGGGGTGGCAACCCTATCTAAACCCCTTATCTGCTTGTCTGATAATCATTTTATCAACTATCACAATTTTAAACATGTTGTTTAATTAATGAACCTTTTGTGCCTCTCGCTTGTTTAATAATGTGGTTTGTGCCCTTGTAATGTTCCGTTTTATCCTTTTTAAAAAATAAATTATTTGTGCAAGTTTTCATTACCTTTGGTTTGTTTCTGGCCATTCTCATGCTCATTTCTCTTAGTTTACCTTCACTGTTATCTCTGCATCTCATAGCTCTGAAAAGCAGTCTCTGGAATCCCAGTTCGAACACCGTGCCACTTGTCCAGTCAGGATAAAATAGATGAATCTTTGTGGGTTCTGTTCAAGCAGCTTCATTATGTACAAACATCAGGATTGAGGCTTAATTAATCTAACTTAGATAAACCTACAAACAAACTAGGTACTACACTCATACATGCTCACTCTCTGGCTGCACTCTGAAAATAACACTGAAGCTAGCATGTGCTTGCTATTTATATGCACGTGCCGACCTTGAAATGCTTCTTAAATATGCAACACACACACAATACAGAATTATTTATATCACACTTCAAAATCAGTAACAGGGAAACACTTTGTTTAGAAGCCTTATATATCCCACCAGGTAAAAACATTATAAATATCTTGTGTTGGATATTCCACCATATCAAACATGAAAACACACTGCTTAAAGCCCTAAATGTAGACTGGTAGGTTATCAGTAGAAGCACCCCATCCGATTCCATAAACCTACATGACTTTATACAGTTAATTACATCAGTTGCTACAGTCCACAAAAGCACTGATAGGCAATCAACCTTGGACTGTATTTTTACCTACATACTCAGCAAAATTAGGACACCCTGTAGCCTTCCACTGTGCCTAAGTATATAGTTACTTATGCTCTCAGAATTTAATATCCACATATAAACTGTGGTGATGGTGCTGCGGTAGCGTTGTCGCCTCACAGTTAGACGTTGCCCATTCGATTCTCAGTTAGAGCGTCTTCTGTGTGGCGACATGCATGAAGGGGCATTCCTTCGTTGAAGGTTGTGCATTAGGCCCGGCAAGCCAGCACGTAAAAAACTCTACTGCCAATCATTAGTGGACCGGAGTTCCGCTGTGGCGACCCCTAACCAGGAAAAGCCGAAAGACACAAACAAACAAGATAAACATATAATTCACAACCAAGTTTGTAACTCAAAAAACTTTGACAAAGGCACTTTTATTAAAACTTTAATAGAATATAACTGGAAAATACTAAAACCTATACTCTTAGACTTTGGTGTCACACACTTTAACAAAATATTCTTAAAAATTCTCAATAACCTTATCCCAGTAAGTAGCAAAAGGATCAAATTCAATCCTACACCATGGTTAACAAAAGAAATTAAGAAATTAATGCTTCAGTAAGACAAAAACTGAAAAGAGTGGCAATAAAATAGAACACAGAATACATTTTAACTTTTCAGACAACCAAGGAATAGGACAAAATGCCAAATAAAAAGTGACAAGCAAACCTTTTATAACATCTTCCAAAATAAACATCAAAGCAATCCAAAACTCTTCTGGACATCCATAAACAAGCTTTAGCATCCACGCCAAACTACCACCCCCTATCCTTACATCCAACAATACTACTAATTCAATTCCTGCACAGTTTAACAACTATTTTATACAGACAATAATGTCCTTCACAAACATAAATACTTCCACTACCCTCTCAGTACCTGCAGCCTCTGCTAAATATCCTCAGATATTTGACTTCAGCCCAGTACCCACCTCCTAGTGACTGCAGATGAAATTGCTTTTCTGGTCTCTATATTGATAAATATATTTACAAGTATGTCCAAAAAGTAGGTTACTTCTGTCTGGAAAAAAAACTATCATTACACCATCACACAAAGATGGCACATCCGCAGAGTTTAACGACTACAGGCCCATTGCAATCCTCTCTCCATGTCTTCTCTCCTGTACTTGAATCAATGAAGCAACCCCCCCCCCCCCGACTCCCTCTTAAACACTACTTCTCATCCTTCTCTGACTTAAACATTGAAACACTGCTTCGCACCAGTCTCTTTTTCTAACCACCTCATCCACAACTCTATCCCTCTCATGCATTCCTAGTGTATGTAACGTATAAACCTACCAGATACAGCAATTTCAAATAGGCATTCTAGACAGAACTAAGCCTACATCCTGTTCTCTCACTCATATGCTCTTTCTAGTATCCTATACAATACTAGTATCTCATCTCCTACATAACTATATAACTTACTTCTCAACTATACACTTCATTATATCTTTTGAAAGCTTTACAAACCTTTAAACACTAAACTTCTTTATAGTGTTTTCCCTTCTACAGTATAAATCCACTTCTTACAAGATGTTACAAGATGTTAGAGCTACCAGAACTGCACAGACTTATACAAGTTGATGTAAATATTTTACTGCATATACACATATACACATCTTGTAATTATGTTTTTTTCCTGAGAAATGTAACAGTTGTTTTTCTGAGATCTGTATAAAACTGACTTGTTAATATAAATGTACTGTGATGGAACTTTTCTTTCCAGGCCTCTTCTGAAAATGAGCTCTGCCCAGTCAAACTTTCCCAGTCAATAAAGACAAATAAATTAATTATATTAGTTTGAGGGCCACTTGAAGCCTGATTGAAGAGAGTCTGAAATCCCTTGTATAGAGCCCATAACATTTGACATATATGTTTTTTTTTAATGTTAATTAATTACCAGCAGGGTCCCAATTTCATGAAAGTCCCTCAGCAAGTTTATGGGTTCAAAGGCATGGCAAGAAATAAGTGTTACAATTACCTTCCTCTGTATGCTTTTCCATGGTCAAAAGTCTCAATGGTCACTATGATGTAAAAGACAGAGGGACACATTCCTAAAGAAATATAATGCATTTTATATATACCTAACATGGTGTTCACTGCAGTAGCAAAACAGCACAGAAAAGAAACTGAAGGAAATCACCTAAGTTGTGCTTTATTATGTGCAAAGATATATGGATCATATTTACTAATATGCTTGGGGTGTAGTTTTCCTTTCATTCTGAATTAAAACTTTGCTTCACTAGTAACTGTGCATACAACCCATCATTAGAAAAGTGCTATAGCTTTAGCATTATAGCTGTATGATACTTATTTTTCTGTGTTGAAACTCCCTTTCTATTTGAAGCCAAGCTCTACTGCACATAAACCCTTACATTTAGAGAATGAGTGAGTCACACAGCATCTGACACATTAGCTCTATATTAATAAATTAGGAATGATTTTCTCATATTTATAGTAATGTGTTATTACATCTGAAGAAACACTATATGCCAATCTGTAGCTATACCAGTAGAATATTTATGCCTTTCCATTGACACAAGACTATTAGAGAATATAATAAGCAATTTAACATTTGGTTCTTTACCTCATTATTATAATAACTTTTTAAATTATACTTTAGGATTTGGTTCAATAAATGCAGTAAAAATAATCTTGTGCAAGAATTATATTTGTGGGGCTTATGACATACACATTTAACGATGATTTGCTAATGATTCCTTGTAGGAGAAGTCACACTTATACTACTGTAATTCTATTGTGCAGACGGGATATAATAGTTGTAATATTGGCCTAAAATTAATTTTTGGACATGAGAACCACAGACTAAATAAGGTCCCTTCCTGTTCATAATGAAAATGCACTGGAACAGTTCTTATGACATAGCTATGTTACTGACTGAAGAAAATTAGTGCTACGTCATATAAGACCCCATCCAAATGCACGCATGTTTTTCTTGTGAAATATTATTGCCCTAGGGGGCTGCATGACATATTTTACCAATGACATCATACTTTCCTGGGGAATGAAATTAATTCTGTTGCAGTAAAGTGGGCACAGCTCATTCCAACTTCCAGACCCAATATGTCACTTTTCATAGGTCACGCTTAAACTTACAAAACTATTTCTCAGGGAGTCTAAATTTGCAGTTATTAAACATCCTTCTCATCCGTAGAAAAATGAGGCACCCTGATTTGCTGGAGGCCTTTTTTATGTGGTGCTGACAACTGAATTTGTAAAATAACAGTGAAGATGAGCAAAACCTCACTTGAGAAACTAGGAGTTTTTGAGGGATGTGCAAATAATTTATAAAAATGAAGGTAATGTCTTTTTAGGATGTTAGTAATAAACAACAACTTTGCTACAATATCATAATGCTTTCCATTTTGCTTGTACAAGTGTCCATCTGGCTCAAAAATAGTATATGTTTTCTTTAGAATATGTCTAGGGATATACATTTTATTTATTTTGACTTGCTCAAGCTCCATTTGCTTTTTTTTTTTTTTTTTTTTTTTTGCTGCTTTTCATGCAGGTCAGCTTGAGTTGCCTTATTTTTCATACTTTGCTACTTATTGTAGCAAAGGATTTAGGGTTGAAATTTCAGATACAATGTATCTCTGAGATAAACGGGTAAGGGAGAAATAGAGATCATTGCACAATTGCTGTTTCTTCAATTTAAAGTGACCTCATTGTGAGAATGTATTAGTTGGGGGGTGAAGCCCCCACATGGAAGGTGCAGGAGGGTCTTGCCTCATGCAAGAATACTTATTTTAAGTTTTGACATGTTTGAATAAACTCCCATGTGTCTCACATATAAAGGTACACGAGGTAGTGATTTCTATGTAGAAATGTACAAGTTGTTCATTTTAGAGCTCATGCAACTTAGTAGACTTATGTAGCAAATTACACAGATAAAGTATGATGCAGCAGTGATAAAATGTTCAGTTGTACCAGTAGGACACCAAAGAATTATAAAAATAGGGTCACGTTTCAGAAATGGCTGGTGTTAGAGCGACAAGAAGTTTGACTCTACAGTTTGAGACTGAAATTTAGCAAGTAACAAAGACAATGATATCCCAGTGACTCAGTGTTTCTGTATCCTATTTCTAGGGCTCAAAATTGAGGCCTGACCTCTAGCTACTTCCTGTATAGATTTTATGTGTTCTCCTTGCATTTGCCTGAAGTTTGCTGGGTAATTCGATATCCTTCCACTTCCCCAAAACACGATCAGTGATTTGGCCACTGTAAACTTCCCAGATATTTCTGAATATGCGCACTCCCATTTGGTATGTTAGTGAATGATGACACACGTCCTTAATGATCTAAGGTTTGTTTTAACTGATTTAATTGCTAATGTAACATAATCCATCCATCTTACATGACTCATTCTCTTGCTGCAGTTCATTAACTCCTGATATATGAGTAAAGTCATGATGTATCCATGGCCCATATCACACAAATCATATCTTGTTTCCAGTTGTTTGTCTGCTGGACTCCAATCCATTTTTGTATAATTTTATACTGTTTGATTATACTTTAGTGACTATTGCAAAGAGCAGTCTATTGTGTGCTATATGAATAAAGTGCCTGACATATTTGTTTTTTGCCATTATGATAATTTTGGACAACTTTCTAAAGGTCATTATAGGAAACCTCACATTTATGTTGGATGGAAGCAACTGCTAAACTTCCAACCAGTTGTTTTTGGATAAGCCTTAACTATTGCTTTATATGCCTTTATATATGCAATTATGATTATGTGATAATCTTCACAAAATTGGGTACTGAGACACTAGGGATACATATCCATTTTAGGTCTTAATGACCCAGCATGATGATATGCTCTAGAAGAACTCTAGTCTGCTCATTGGTATATAGGGCTAAAGTCCTGAATCCACTGCAGAAGACCTAAGTTTGAATAGCAGCACAGGAACCTGTAGGAGCTAGCAGGGGTTGATGAGAGTAAGTGGGTGCTGTTGGCAATCCCAATGGGTCTGGCTCATCACATGGGTGACATCTACCTGGACCACAACGTGTTCCAGCCCATGAAAACTGAGCCTAGTGATCCCAGGCTGGTGAAAGCAGACACACAGTAAGATGATGGTAATTCTGTGTGTTAAGGTACACCTTTTCCCAGAAGGCAGCATAAAGTGGAGACTGGAACAGTCACTGCAAGGGAGGTGGTGTTCCAGTGGAAAAGATTAGGCTGCCCTGCAGTTCCAGCAAGCTGGCCCACTCCTCAGCACCTGACTGTCACTATGCAGCAGTTGAGCTGATTGGGTTTCATAGGCAGGACACATGGGTTGTATACTTCTAACATAGTCAAGGAATACCTGGCTTCTTTTGACATCCATATACCTGGTGTAGGAATAGAACCCACATCCTTTTGCATGAAAAGCGAGTATGCTACCCACTGTATCACTGACGCTACTCTTTTTTAAAGTCTCATTTCTCCTGCTAGCAACTTGCTTTAAGCTTGATTTATGCTGCTCAATTTCTGCTGTTTTTTTCTGCCTTTCATTGTATGTTTTAACATTCTAAATGGCAGTACATTTGGAATAGCTGCAAATATACAACAATTTGCATAATATGACTGCAATATCTATAAATCATTAAATTTCATTTAAGGACTTGAGTAATATGAAGTGCATCTGATGTACCATGGCTGTGGGCGTTTGCTGGGTAATGCATATGTATATGCATTGTACATTGGAGTGGCATTGCTCTGTGCTTCTGGTGATTCAGAAATCACATTTCCTTGCATGAATGACATGCTGCCATTTTGTTTCTCATGAAAGTGTGACAATTCTCAGAGGATTTTCATGGTGATAGCTGGCTCTGATAGTGGCCCACAGACACCACATCTTGTATGCTAAGGTGAATGAAATTAAGCTCTACCTGCTACATAGCCTGTTGTGGAACTGACAGGTGAGACCATGTTTGGGCCCATTTAGGAATGTGGATGCTTAGTATGACCTGGCAGAGGTCATTATTTCTATCTGCAGAAAATAGAGATTAGGCTAGCATATCCAAAATCATTTCATATGTTTGAAGTGTAATTTTAAAATGTATTGCTACTGTTAATTTAGGGATGTGTTCTTATTAAAGACTTTCTTTCTGACAGATGCAAGAACATACCACAAGGGCCAAATTCAACAATGCTCAACTCCTGATATCACTCCTCAAAATTAAGAATAGGAAAACAATATGTAGAATAGCAACATAGCTACTGCAGAAAATATTCTGTTATAGATATGTCATCAAATAAACCGTGAAACTATAATATTAGGAAACCTAAATGTAGATTGGTACCGATGCCTGGTTTCACATAGCTAATAACTTCTACCATTATAATTAACCAAAGCTTAGCCAGACATTCAGCACGAGATTGGAGCCATATAAATGAATGGAAGTGGGATGCCTCCCAGATAGTATAAATAAAAATATATCAACCTATGCCATCAGAAGCTATCCCTAGCAAAACCAAGACTCACTCCTCTAAGAGAAGGAAACCAGTTTGGTGGACTCCTGCAATAAACAGGCTATACAATAGAAGGAGGAAACTAGTTCAGAAAAAAAGCAAATCCCAAGAAGGAAAGACATCCCTGATCAGTATCAGTAAGAAAATGAGGTCCCTCATGAAATCATCCAAGGCTAACTTCGAAAGAAAAATAGCCAAGGATTCAACAAAAGATAACCACAAAGCCTTCATTAGCTATGTTAAGAATCTAAGTAGCAACTCGCAGATATGCACTGAACTAGTGCAAAATAGCACAAAATATACTGAACCTACTGATATTGCCAAAATCCTGGCAGATAGATTCAGTGCAAACTTCACCCCCCTCTCACCTCCAAAAGGGCCCACAACAATACCGGAAAAGTGTAGTGTCCCAAAAATCATAGAAGCACAGGTGAAAACAGCCCTTTCAAAAGCCAAAAACACAGCATCAATGGGACCAGATGGTGTCCCAAGCTGTTTCTTGCACGAACTACAGAACAAACTAACCCCCCACCTAAACACACTGTTCAACCTCAGCCTCTCCACAGGCTACGTGCCCATAGAATGGTGCACAGCAATGGTTATTCCTCTCCACAAAGGAGGGGCCACAACTGACCCTGGTAACTATCACCCCATAAGCCTGACTAGCCTGGTCTGCAAGGCTATGGAGCGCATCATCATGGAACTCATTACCAAAGACATTGGGAACCTCCAAACACTTGACCTGACCCAGTTCGGCTTTGTTAAGGGCAGATCATGCCTACTAAACCTGGTTGACTTCTTCGAGACAGTCACCAAGGCCATAGATGAGGGAAAGGTGGTTCACACAGCTTACCTTGACCTTGCCAAGGCTTTTGACACCATTCCTCACTCGGGTATTACAGAAAAACTCACCAGCTTGAACATAAACCCCTACGTCACTAGATGGGTTGCCAACTGGCTTACAGACAGAACTCACACGGTAAGAATAGTGGGCTCCAGGTCCGACTCTAAACCACTCACAAGTGGTGTCCCGCAAGGCTCGGTCCTGGGACCCCTACTGTTCGGCATATACTTCTCAGAAGTACAGGCAAACACAGGCGGACTATGGCTAACCAAGTTCACCGATGACTGCAAACTGGGAGCCATAACTGACTCTCCGGCTGACACAGACATCCTCCAAAATGGCCTTACTGAGATGGACACCTGGTGTCAAAGTCATGGTCTCAAGCTAAATGCCAAAAAATGCATAGTCATCCCGTTTGGGAAAAACAAAACACCCACGAATTGCCACATAGGTGGCAGCTCCCTTAATACAGAAGAGGTAATAAGAGATCTGGGGACCCAGGTAGATAGTAATCTCTCCTTTGACAATCATATTGCCAAAGTAGTTAGAAAATACTTCTATGTGGCCCATCTAATTACTAAAGGGTTTGCATCTAGAAATAAAGAGGTTATAGTGCCCTTCTACTCGTCAATCATTAGACCCATCATAGAGTACAATGCCTCATTTGGGATGTACCTCACAAGACACTTCCAACAGCTGGAAAGACCACAAAAGTACCTCACCAAGAGGATTACTTGTCTCAAACATATGTCCTATGCAGCCCGACTGAAATAACTCTGGCTGTACTCAGTGGCATATCGCTTACTCAGAGGTGATCTCTGCCTGACTTACAAAGCCATGTCCAACTCAGAATTGATGGACATGCTCCACCTAAAGAAATCCAAGCCACTGCGAGCCACACGCTCTAGTGAGCTAAACCTCACCACAATGGAGGGATAGATTCCTATCACAAAGACTCCCCATGCTTTGGAACAAAATTCCAAATTACATCAGGCAGAGCCCCTCACTAACACCCTTCAAGAGAAACCTTGACGAGTGGATGGGTAACAGAAAATACACCCCTGGGATCACTTCATTGGCTCTGCTTGACAGAGAATTCGTTAATTAATCAATGGGGTGGTGAAAGCCGACACTCTGGCTAGACTTATCAATGCCCTTGGGCAGATAACCTAGTACCTACCTATGAACCTAAGCCTTATGTCTGTAACTTCTCTCTCCATTTACTTATCAAATAGGACAGACCCATGTAATAAGTCATAGCACACAATAAGCAAGTAACCCTTCCTATAACACAGTATTACTAATAAAGTTATATCACCCCCCCCCCCCTTTGAATCCCAGGAAGCCATCTTCTCCCACTATCTTGCATATACCATCTGTCATTCCCATTACATATTATACTTTTTTCTTACCAACTACTAATACTAATACTTTTGACACTCTATCAATTCGGCCCGAGATTCTGGTAACTTAGGTTCATCTGTTCTATTAGACCTTTCTAAAGCCTTTGATACCATCTCACACACCCATCTACTTAACCATCTATCTAACCTTAACATCTCACCTAAAACTCTTTCCTGGTTCTCCATTTATCTTTCTAACAGGTCCCAAGCTGTGAAATGGGGCAAATCCTCTTCTACATTCCTTCCAACACCCACAGGAGTTCCCCAAGGTTCCATTCTTGGCCCTCTGCTATTCAACATCTCTATTAACGATTTCCACAAAGCCATTCCCTTCACCAAAACTGTCCAATATGCAGATGACTCCACTCTCATCTGCTATGCCTCCAACCAAACTGAACTCAAGACTCTAACTCAATCTGCCTTCTCAACCACTGAAAAATGGATGCACCAAAACCACCTCTCACTAAACGCCAACAAAACTAAAATCCTCCTATTTTCCCCCTCAAAATGGACCCACATTGGCAAAAACTCATTCCAAATTACCAACCTCAACAACTCTGTCATTGATATTGCTCCCTCCACAAAACTCTTGGGAGTCACTATTGACGAAAACCTAAAATTCAATACCCATATCCAGCTCAACATCAAGAAAACCCACATAAAACTCGGCCTACTCTACAGGAATAATCACTTCCTCTCTCCCTCTACTAGACTGACCCTAGCCACAACTTACCTTCTCCCATCCCTTCTTTATGGTGCTCCTCTACTCACTAATCTATCCTCCACCCTTAACTCCAGACTAGAAGTATGCTACAACAAAATCTCCAGATTTGCCACTAAGGCAAAAGCCTCCTCCCACCACTGCTCCTCCCTATTAACTATAAACTGGCTAGAACTCCCTAATCAACTAGACTTCCTCCAATTAGTCTCAGCCCACAAATTACTATATCAACCCACCAGCTGCCCTGCCTTATCTAATATCCTCCAACCTTACAGCCCTCCAAGACCCCTTAGATCCACTCACCAAAACCTTATCTCCATCTACAAACCAAAGCGTCCTGTTGGTCAGCTTCTAATCTCCTTCACCCTAGCTAAAAAATGGAATGCCCTGCCCTCCACTCTGAGAGCTTGTGACAACCTAAACACCTTCAAAAGACTACTACACTCCTACCTGCTTCTTCACAGAAAATGTAACTGCACTCCACACACCATACCTCCCAACCTCCCCCCTTCCTTCTCTCCTGGCTAACCTCCTTTCCCTTCAAACCTCTCTCTTATATTCTTACTATACGTTATAACCAATCTCCTCCCACCCGCTCACTCTTATGTCTCTCTTCCTCTCCTTCATAACTACTTGTAATCTTCTTAACTACTTAGTATTGGATTCCTTCTCTAGCTACCACCCTTCCTGCTATAAAATTTTTTTTACAACTATATACTGTATGCAATGTAAAAGAATCGTTCTTTTGTTATTTCAACTTGATAAGTAACTTAGGAATGTAAAAATTCTATATGTTATGTAACTTGTTATGCGAACCTTCACAGCTTAGCAATGTAAACATTACTTGAAACTTGTTATCTGGAGCTTTTCTCCCCGGGCCTCCACTGAAAATGGACTCTCGAGTCCAGTGGACCTCCCCGGTCGCCAAACTGGAATAAAAATAAAAATATAATATATAAATGTAATAACTACTGTTTGCGCTCAATCTTAAATATGAAGAAACATGATATTGATATAATATATATATATATATATATATATATATACATATATATATATATATATATATATATATTGATATATCTAACTTTATTGACTACTGCCTGTACATTGAGAAGTGTAAATACAAAATTATATATATAAGCATATCTGGCTTCCACAGGCAGTAGAGATAGAGAGAGAGAGATGCATGCATTCTACAACAGATCCCATTTCCATGAGGTCCTATGGGCCACTTAATGTACCTACACTGCTATCAAGGCCCTGCCTGCTTTGTATGGGATCTGGTATACCAACCAGAAACAGTTACACTCATCAATTACCAGAGGGTGTGCAGTGCCCAGGTTATTATATGAAATATGTATGTGTGCCATTAAATCCCAAATCTAGTGCATGGGTGACTTATACCTGCATTTCATATGGAGAACTTTCCACATGGTGATCTAATGCGTAGGTGCACACAGTTCCAACCATAGAGGCTATAAAGTTCCAGCCTCATAAATATAGGTAGCACACCACACATAATGGTGCCTCCTGTTGTATTTTGCAGATGATGCTACTATATGCCTTGGTACCATGGCTAATGAATCTATCCACAGCCCTCAGGGAGAACAGGAAATGACATACAACATGCTACTGGCTCAGACACAGATTATGATCATTTGTTTATGTGGTGTGCTGAAGTCCTGTTTCCACTGCCTGGATATTTATATTTATTTATTTATTTGCATTTGTTTACCAAGTTAGTGCTGTGTTCTCTTTGGACCAATTACAGGCTAGTCTAGGTAAGAAATCAATGTTAACAAAGAGACACAATTATGAGCAGGGACACTGATTTTTTTCAAAAAATGAAATTCTGTTTTCATTGGATGAAATCTGGGAATTAATCCCATGACTTTTAAATGTAATTTGCAGTCATTATATTCATTTCATTATAAATTTCTTATGTATCAATATATACTGAAAATTAAAACAGATTATATAGAAAGAACACTCAGTAATGAAACTTACAAAGTGCCAAGGAAGTTTACACGATTGAGGATCGACTGATGGAGTAAGTTTTATTCTGGTTTAAGTGATGTTTTGCTCCTGAAGGAAGGGTATTTCACTTGACTACGTGTCAGGTTTTTGAGATATGGTCTAAATTTGATAAGGGAGAGGAGTTCTTTAAGTAATTAGGAAGTGAACTAAAGCGTTTAGTTACAGGTGTCACATATGGGCGATTGTGAAAGATGTTTTAGGTTGCATGAGGGTTTTTTTTGGAAAGGTTTCTCTGCAAGAGGAGAAAATGTATCCGGGGAAAAGGATTTTGTAAACCAGAGAGCCCACTGGGAGGTCAAATCTCTGACTGGGTGAAATTTGGCTTTGAAATGAGTGAACGACTGTGTGGTTTTTGGGTGACTTGGTAATAAAATGGCATAGTTTATTTGACATGGATTGAAGGGCACATGGATTCTTTTTTGAGGCTGTAGATGTGAAGGGTATTTAATATTCTAATGGAGTGAGTAGTATCCTCTTGCGTATTGATGCTATCACAGTGATGTAGACGTAGGTAGAAATGTTCTTTCCCTAAAGAGAAGAAAAGAGAATTACTGCTGTTAATTGAGGTACTGGAAGCCAAACATTTGCTCAACCCAAATTCTAAGATACTTGACAGTGGAAGTATTAACTGTTGGAGAATTGTTTTTTAGTAATATTGGGGTCTTGGCTGTTTTTGATAGCTTCTGGTGGGTCTCAAAGATGATAGATTTAGTAATGGAAGGGTTCGATAAAAGTTTATGTTGGAGAAGCCACTGTTTTTGATAGCTTCTGGTGGGTCTCAAAGATGATAGATTTAGTAATGGAAGGGTTCGATAAAAGTTTATGTTGGAGAAGCCATTTGTTTACTGAATGAAGATCAGTTTGGAGCAGCTGGGATTGAATTTATGAGTTTGAGTGGTTGGAACTTAAAATGAATGTGCCATCAGCATAAAGAATGATTGGAATTCTGGGAAGGTCATGTAAGAGTCTGTTCACAAATGCTGAGAAGAAAAGTATTGTAAGGGTGGAGCCTTGCGGGACTCCTTTAAGTAGTGGGGCTATTTCTGATCAAGAATTTCCTATGTTGACTTTGTAGAGTCAGAGAAAAAGTCCTTGAACCAAGTTAGAAACTCTTCACCAATACCGACCTCAGTGAGTTTGTTGAGAAGTAGTAAGTAGTCTATCAGAACAAATGCCTTAGTGAGTTCATTTCTTTTAAACAAGAAATATTTTTATTGAATTATTACTTACGACATAGGTAATCATACATTTATAAAAATAAAAACAAGCCATCTTGCCATATTTTCATTTGCAAACATTATACATCACAAATAATCTACTATAAAGTCATTGTCATTCTAATATTACATAGCTCATTCAATTTCCTCCTTCCCTTAAACCTCATTCCTCTTCTAAAACATTATTCTGAATGTATTTTTTCCCACAATTCCCATTTTTATTATGCAATTCACTCCTACCCTTTTTTAAAGATCCTACTTCTAGTTCTTTTATTCATGTTACTATATTCACTACTTCTAGTACAGTTGGTTTAGAGTTTAATTTTCATTTTATTGTAATTCCTTTTTGGGCAGCCACCATTATTAAACTCAGCAAGGCCTTACTATGCAAGTTCTTACTGGAATGGCATGTCCGTTACTCAACAGAGCCAGATCCAGCACTAGTCAGCCTAGGAAGCTGCCTTAGGCCTGTATTGGCTGTGGTCCCCGATATGGCTTGGGGGGTAAATAAAAATAAAAATCCCTTCCTTAACTATCATAAATTGGAACATGTCTGTAAATACCACAGGGAATTAGGACCTCACGGGAGACTTTTTTACAACACAGGGGCTGTAGAACCTTACAGAATACTTTCTATAAGAATAGCAAGCTGCAGAAACCTCACTGTTAGGACATTATCCTAATGTAAAACACAAGAGAGATTTGAAAACAACAGCCAGAGATTTGACATGGTATAGGTGGGACTGCAACAAAATCCATACATCAGGCAGCTAGAAATTTGGAACAGAAGACAAGAGCAGATATGGCATCCACAGGAGCAGCGAACAGACTGAAGCAGAAGAGAAAAAGTGAATGCAGATTCCTGTACCAGGACAGTGTACAAAATACACTAGTTAGGGATGACAAGTTGGTCAAACTCAAATGCTGTACCTCGGTTACAGGAGACAAGAGTCTGAATCCTCTACACCGAATACCAGACTACTCAAGGAACTATGAGTTTCAGTGCATTTTCAAGGATTTGTCCGTTTCAAGGCAAGAGAAGTTTACTGTTGCTCAGTCTTAGTCCATCTTCAATTTGCAACTGTTTTGTTTAGCAAACCAGTGTTTTTGCTAAATAATTTGAAAGCAGTGTTAGAAGCACAATAGGTAGCATACTTGACTTTGGTGCAGAAAGCTGTAAGTTCTACTCATACACCATGTAGATTGATTGCTGATACTGTGGTGTACTTTGTATACTTTAATGGGGGATGGGGGTGCTGTCCTCCTTTGGATGAGATGCTTAGTAACTATGAACCTGTTGTCATTTTGCAAGCCATTCCTTATTGCAATATCACCAGTAATATAGGCAATGTATTCTTCAAGGGCAGCAGGCACTGAATTTGTAGATGAAACACTGAAATGTAATGTTATATGCCAGCACCAAGCTTTTCATTAGATGCAGATCTCTTTAATGTGGAATTATTCAGATGAGTTTTAATTTTGCAGAGATTGTGCATATTGACTGATATTGGTGGATAATGGCAGAAGTTCGAGTGCCCTTTTATGGTTGATATATTCTGAAATGGGTAGTTTTGTCATTATTGGTATAAATGTTTTATTTAATTTCTTATTGGAAAAATGTTTAAAACTACAAATATAAAAAACACTCTAACAAGTGGTGGTATATTATACGAGGGATACAACGTAATACAATCAGGAAGGTGAATCAAAGAACACATATATGTATGCATGGTCATACAAATGTGTGCAGTGCGCCTATGGTTTTCTTTGAATGTGTGTTTGAATGTGACTTTCAAGGACAGAGAAGTTTACTGCTAATGCTAAGTCTGTTTTCATCATGAGACTGTATTGTTTTGTTTAGCAAATGGCTATCAGTATTTGTACTATAAAATTTGAAGTAAAAGTTTTAAATTAAATCCAAATATCTGTAACCATTATAAAAGTATGAACAGTGATGGGTTTGAACAGCGTTTATGGGTGACTGGCGAGAAACAGCCAAATAATGGGGCACTGAATGGCTGGATGTGGACTGCTGCCGAGTGGGGGGACTGCTGGGGTTGCACCAATCCATTACTCTGTCTAGGGCCTCATTTGGCCATGATCTAGCTCTACTACTCACTGGTGTATCCACAACAGAGACTCTGGCAGTTCTAACCAGCCTCGCTTCCACATCCAATTCATCACTGGGTATGAGTTTTCTGTTTTGTGTCACACTGAAGAATAATAGAACTTGTCATTGTCTTTGAGCTGCTATGGTGTTAGTAGTGCACCCCTGGTGATTGACCTGTCTCTGGTTATGTCTTTCACCTCGGTCATCACATGAATAATGTTTTTATCAATCCTGAAATACACTTACACCAATGTCTTCTTGTAACTACACACTGCATTGACTTCCCACACCTAGCCCTGGAAGACCTTATCTGCTGTAGCCTTGTTGATGATTTTCCAGCCATGTGGGTGTAAGGCCCATGGCAGCAACTCAGCCTCCTGCAGGTTGAACTTTTCCTGGAATTGCCATTTGTTCAGTGCCATGATTGGTCAGCTATACCTGTGTATAAACATGTGGATCAGTGTGGGCATGCATGACCATCCATGTCAGCCAACATCTGCCACCTCACTGTCTTTAGTACTCTATGGTTCACACAAACTTGTGTGCTGCTGAGATAACTGTTCTGACACTGTGCCACAGTATGGCAGCTGTGGGCATAGAAGCAAAGTGTGTTTTCCCTTGTACCCGTGACAACAGCACAGAGTATCCCCATTGTTCTGCAGACCAGCATCCCCATTAAATTTCCTGCTGTCTGTGTTTCTGTGCAACACTATCAAGATAGTCACACAGCAGGATAGTAAATCAACCTGCATTGATGCCTCCCCTACCAACAGTAGTGAAAACTATACTAAGAGCCTATGTTGGATGCCAACCCACAGGACTTAAACCTGTCCTGTCTGCTCAGTGTGCAGTGACTGATGGTCGCATCCACCCCACACATGACTGTATCCTGTCCTGCCTATTCCCTCTGCCCTGGGTGGTTACACCAACCAGGACTTCAATAACTCTTGCCTGTACTTTGTGTGCTGTCAGACTCTTGTTATGACCAGTGCAGTGTTAGCACCACAACATATCACTGTGCAAGACTTTGTGGAGCAGACAAGCACCCCGGAGAAGTGTCAGCACCGGTGGACTGCATTACCAGTATTCTTATCTGTGGTCACTTTCCCCTGCATGTCGCTATACTCAGATATCCATTTTCTTCAATATTCTGTATTGTTTGTTGTAATGCAGTGTTTTACAAAATCACAGTTGCAATTTTCATCATTCTGCAATAGGTCTTGCAGTACAGGGATTATGCTAAAATGAGGATAACCATTTGAAATGTAGCAACCTGCTAGATAGAGTCCCAAAATATGGAGACTGAATGACCAAAAGAATGGACTTACAAAGTCCAAGATGACATCTCTCTGAATATCTGAATAGTCCCTTTTCTCCAAGATATGACAATCTCAGAGTAAGTTGCTATATACAAGCTCGGGGAGTGTGGGTTGGGGGGGGGGGGGCTTCTCCTCTGCAAAAAAAAACATTTTTTTTTTCAATATTAACTCTTATCTTATATTTCAGTCTTTATTTTTTGGATTGTCGACACTCAGAATTTTGAGTGCTGACATTTCAGTGGGGAGCCTAAAATGAAAATCGCACCAATAAGGTGAATATTTATCACCTGTGTTCCATACTAGTACGTCTGGTCCAGGTAAGATGAAATATTGGTGCATGCTTGCACAAATCAGAAATATTACAACAAACTGCATTATGCTAAAGAACACGGTTTTCCTTCTATCCAACCACTTGTCAAGACATGCTCAGGCATTGAGGTCATGTAGACTGTGTGCACTTGTGGAGCCTGGGCATTTGACTGTCACCCTTCTGCATCATGCTGATATATATGGACATCCCACTACTCTGCTGCCCACTGATGCAAGTCACAGGGTGTCTGTGACATGTAGTATTGGGCTTCAGCTATCATTTTCATTCCAGGACTTGACTGGTGAGTGGACATGGCCTCAGCTGGACATGGCTCAGTCAGATTTCCTGCCTGGTGCAGTAGACAATGTGGAATCATTTTCTACATGCTGCATGTGCAGCATAAGCAGTGCTTGATGGGGGATTACAAAGGTCCTTTATATCAACTCGATATCTGTCCCATGGTTGACAGTATGATAAGTGATGCTACTGACATCACTTGATCTGGTGGGCAGTACTAGCATAATCTTTGTAATCTGTGGAAGTGACACCCGGATCTTCTGAGCCAAATGAAAGAAGTGGTTATGGAGAGATAATTTACACTTGAATCCTCTTTACTCAGTTCAAAAAACACCTCAAGCTATACTTTAAAACTCACTGGTTATGTCCTTGTTCAAAACCCGATTAGATCCTCCTCTATAGTCTGTAATCATGTTACATTGCCTAGTCAATTTGTCAACACTGTTTTAAAAATGTATGATTATATTACCTGCTTGCTCAAATGGAGCCTGTAAACTGTGTGTAACGTGTAATCATTTTGTGATTTTTACTTTATGTTCTACCTTGGAGCTTTTCCCCGCAGGCCTCCAGTGAAAATTGACATGTATAAAGTCGGACTATCCTGATCAACAAATGTAAGATAAATAGTTACTTTCTGTATTACAGTAAGATTTATACTTTGGCTGAATGAATCAATGAAAAGTAGGACTAAAACCTACAGTTATACATGCATTCTGATGCCACGGGTATTATGTGCTCATTAATTTGTTGTTTCTGTTTTCCAGAGAAGGAAGAAACCATAACAAATGGGATAACCTGCTAAAGGAGACAGATTAGAGTCTCCAGGTGGTATGATAAGTTTAAAGTATTGCTGCTATACTCCATCTGTGTTTAATCCATTTACAACAAAACATGAGCACTTTTTTTTGTATTTTAATATTTCATCATTACTCAGTATTTCATTGCCTTTGCACATTATTTTCCATCCATGTACTGTGCTACTGTCCTAGACACTGTGTCAGGTATTGCTGCCCTTTATTGCATTACAACTGTTCCTTGGCCATTGTTTAACAATGTTTTTCCATCTGTTCTTTTTCCTTCCAAGGCTTACCTTAATAAAATATAAAATGTGGCACTGATTATTTTATTTGTGAAGACTGCTCTGTTCTTTGCCTCATTCTGTTTTAATTGTGCTGCTTTGTTTTTTCCTCCATTGATTCATTGATTTTCATTTAGGTCTGCAGGATTAGCTTTGGACAGATAGTGGAGAGGCAGCAGCCACCATGTTCTGCATTGGCCACAGCAATGACCACTGCATTTCTCAGTTTCCCCAGCCTGACTCTCTGCAGTGATGATGCTCACCCTGCGAAGGGTAACCTGGAAGGATTGCTGCTGGCCTCTTTTACTGCTTTTCTGGTGGGGCATTGGTACCTCATCAGAGAGTGCAGCAAAACGTCTGTCTTAAGTCACTTGATGCAAGGTTCTTTGGCTGGTGAGGACTGAGATGGACTGACAGCTTGTTTCCAATATTGATAACCTGCAATGACACCTCATGCATCTAGTAAAGTCACGTAGTCAAGTGGCCTTTATCATCATGCCAATTGTAGTGCAGCCTACCCCTGATGTCAATCATTGATGGGGGTTCCCCTCTGTGCTAGCTTCTATCCCCCATTATGGCATTCCCCTTCCTTGTCTGTCGCACCCAATCAAAAGTTGTCCACCCTTTATCTGTCTGCACATCTCCATTGTGGCTGCCATTTCTTTTATGTCGGTACCTCCACTGTCATTCTGATATATATTTGTGTATCTGCCCCTGAAGCAGTTATACCTTTTTTCCTACCCACATCTTGTCTATGCTTCCTTCCCATCCTACCTAGATAAATAAATTAAATAAATAAATAAAGGCATACATACACAGAATAAAGTTAACAGAGACCATCTGGCATAATGGTTCAGGTCTTCACCTCCCAGGTACAAGGTTCGAGCCTGACCTCGAGCCAATGTCTCTTTGGACGTTGTATGTTCTCCTTGTGTCTCTGTGGGGGTTCCTCCCACCTCTGATAAAAATACAGAGTGTTTCCATCTCAAACTCCCCATTGAATGGAGCTGTGAGTAGCAGCACAGACTCTACATGGTGATCTATGGGGCTCGAATTGTATAGACAACCATTTGGGCATCTAATGTGTTGTGCAATATCCTCAAGATAGGAGAACACACCACAGACTGTGTGCTGTGGCAGATCTATGAAAAATGGATGAAAAACCAATCAACTTACCAAACATGAAAGTTCACTGAGCCTGGAAGAGGATATGATGGCAAGGAGGAAGCTGGACATCCTATGTATCCAGGAAATAGGAGGAGTTGAATAAGAATGGCAGCACATCAAAACAGCATGTGTGAGGACTATAGTCAACATTTTATTTAAGAAGGTTAAGAACAACAACAGCCTTAAAGGAATGCCTTTTTTACTGGGGAGGTATCTCAGTTTATGAAGCCTATCTTAACTCTGAAGATCCTTACAGAGGTGAAGCCTTAGAACAATGGAGTTGATATTCTTTAGTACTAATATTACAGCTGCAGCAAGGAATATAGGAGAATATGGTGGCTTTATAAAATTGATAAAATTTGAAGATCTTTATTAAATCTATAGATATAGTGGGTTAGGGATTGACATAAGGGTTACGGTGTTTACCTTACAGATGCACGCTACAAGGTTTGATGTTTACCTTTGAAGGTAACTTGGCTTGGCATAATATGGCCTACAAGAGCAGCAAACCCCGTACTTACATATGGGCCTATGTAGCCTTTTTCCATAATCAGGCATAGCTGGTTCAAGCATTCCCCACAGCTCTTCAGAAGAGCCAAAAAAAAGCACTTCTACTTCAATGTAATAACCCATGACAATGATCAGCCAATTACAGTTAGATATATACCCCCCCTCTCTAGTTCTTCCATTCAAGTGCACAAATCAAAAAAAAAAAAAGGGGGGGGGGTTTCCTTCCACCGGCACACCAACCAGGTGGCCAGGTGCACAAAATATGCTCCCCGCCTCCTGTCCAGCCATTCAGGTCCCATTTCTGTGCCCTGACCCCAACCTCCTTCAACTTATTTTATTAAAAGAAAACGGTCTTTTTTAAAACTGTAGCAAACTGTCTGCTACAAACATAGCAAACAGTTGCTACAGTTTATACCCTGCCTGCATGAAGCAGCACAGCACTCATAGGATTATAGGATCATAGGAAGTTACTAGGCTAATGGTCCCAGGGTCGTTACAAGCCCAGCCAGCTTCAGCCCATATTCCCAAAGGTGTCTGGTTCAAGCAGACACTAAAATCAGCACATGTTGCCCCTGTCCAAGAAGGACACAAGTAGAATGCCTATGGTGAATTTCCAGTTACCCATCCAATCATCCAAATTAAATAGAGACAATGAGGGACTTTGTTTAACATGAAAAGAAAGCTTGTTTCAAAGGTGGGGCAACCTCTATGAGACAAATCAGTCTCTCCAGAAAGTTCTGTTGATGTCACATACCAGATTAAGGTCCTTTGAGTGAGTGACCCGTCTGCCATTTGACTTGCGAATGTGCATTTCCACAAAAGCTGGGTCAGAGATTGCTCTACATGCAAGGCGCAGGTCATGTCTGAGCAGTCTGTATGACACAGAGTAAAGTGAAAATGATTTCAGTCTGTCCACATAAGACAGATTTTGAAGACCCTGAATTTTGTTTGTAAGAAACCTTTGTGGCCTCTCCAATTGCTGCAGGTATTTGGAAAGGGACATACCATAGGGAGCATCGTACTCTATTATTGGCCTGATGAGGGAAATATACAGAGAGTTTATAACCTCTTATTTCTGGAGCAATTCCCTTACTTATGAGATGAGCAATAAAAATGGCCTTCTTACCACTATGGAGACATGGTGATCGAAGTTAAGGTTGCTGTCAACCTGTGTGCCAAAATCTCTCCACTGACTGTGTGCTTAGGGTATTGCTATTGATGCAGTAGTTTGCAGGAACATCACCCTTGCTGAAGGGGAAGAAAATGCATTTTTTTTGCATTAAGTTTAAGACCATGACTTTGGTACCAGTCATTAGTTTGCTAGGAAGACCTTCTTTCAGGTGTTGACATCGCCAAGGGTTTCAATGATCGCTCCCAGTTTGCAGTCATTGCAAACTTTGTCAGCCAAAGTCCTTTAATTTAAGCCTGTACTTCAGAGAATTAGATTCTGAACAGTTGGGGTCCCAGAACCAATCTCTGTGGAACACCACTGGTTACAGGTCTGCTATTTTGACCTTATGAGTTCTGTCAATGAGCCAGTTTGCAACCCACCTGACAATATATTGGTGTTAATTTAAAAATTCTTCTTTTTAAACTGTAGCAAACTGCTTCCTACAAATGTAGCAAACAGTTGCTGCAGTTTATATCCTGCCTGCACAGAGTGCTACAGCATTCAGGTTTTACGGAGAAAAAAAACTCTAGCAAACTGCTTGCTTCCTGAAATGTAGCAAGCAATTGCTCCAGTTTAGACCACACACACAGCAGTGCAGCACTCAGGTTTCACTGCAAATGCAATACCAGTTAGTAAAAGCCAGTTTTGCCTTAAAGAGAGAACAGAAACAGTTGATCATGAACTACATTTTGCACCCAGGGCAGTGTCCCCTCTTACCTCACCCTAATTATGCTATCTGTGACATTCCAGAGGGCAGCAACTGTGCTCCAGCTTGATTAAGAAGTGGCATGGAATCTAACTGATATGGCACATTTTTGGATAAAGAAGTAGAGTTGTGGCAAACATACTTTTCTGGTATTTATTGAGTGTGGGTAGGTGTAGTGTTGGTCTGATGTTGTTTGAGATGTGGGTTTAGGGATTTCAAAGTCCAGCTTCCAGATGGAAAGCATGCATGTTTGGCAGTTTACAGATATGAAGAGGTGTGAGGATTTGCTCTTGGCACATTTTCTGTACCAAAACACAGTAAGGCGTATTCACAAATTTTGTCTTGTAAAGTTTTGATGTCACATTTTTTTTACTGCCTTGAAGTAGAGGGGGTGGGCTGTAGAGGGGAGTTTGGAATCATTTTCTGGGTTAATATGGTTAAATTAGTTAATGTGGGGTAGTTTTTAGAAATCTGACAGAGGTCTGTGGGTACAGTTAAAGCACTTGTTAGTACATTGTTTCTTGGAGGTTCCAAAGTTGTATGTTCAAAATTTTACATTTTCTATGTTGCTGTTTTTAGTGAAAACAAACTTTAGGTGAAACACTCACATAATGATAAAATATACATAGGTGTATACTAAGCAATCAGTCCACTGATCCATGCACAGTTTAACCATTACTTGCTCCAGCTCTCCTGTAAGGGTCTGAGGAGCTAGAGTAGGGATGAATTTACAGAACTCTGTCCACTCAACCTAAATGGTCTTACACATAGATGTATGCTACTTTGTTTGACTTTGAGTGGGCATTTATTTAATAAGTAGGAGATTCTTAGAGAGAGAGAGATCTTTTTGGCCCACAGGCTCTTTTTATATTTGATGTGGATTTTGGTCCCTAGAATGGATATTTGTGGTGTTAACAGGTTTATGGGCATATAAGAAGTCATGCAGGACAGGGTCATTTGCAGTTTTATACTCTAGGCATGAGTCACCAAGCAGAAAACAGTAAGATGAAGTAAAGTGATCGGGCTTTTAGATACTTTGTGTAGTAAGGCAGCTCATAATTAACAATTGTTTTGATCAAAAAAGATTTTTTTTTCCATAACTGGAGCATTATATCCATCTGGGCTTGGCAAGATAGGAGTAGAGAGAGATGATTACTTCCTTAGATCTCAAAGCTATGCCATTAGTAACTAAGTGGGTTAGGTAGAATGATTTCCCATTGATACTTTATTTATGATGGTCATCAGATAATTAATTGTTTTCAATAGTACCTGAACCTCTAATGACAGAAAATAATTACTTGGGAGTATGATTTATGTAATAGATGCAGCGGTGTTCTTGTTTACCAACCATTTTTAGCCCATGGTATTTGTACTTTGAATGTTTATGAGTTAGGGCCTTTTAGAGGAAGTGAGTGCCATCTGGTAATGAATTTGAAGTCTTCGGCAAACATATCAAACTAAAGAACTTAATGTAATTTTGGATATAAGTGAAATAAACACAAAAGAGTTGTAGCCCAAATACAGAACCCTAAGAGAAGAGATACCACTAGTGATAAGCCTTTTGTAAGAAAGTGTGCCACCATCTCTAACCAGCTGGGTTTGTCTGTACACTAGTTTGCTGTCTAGTGAGTTATATAAAGATTTATATACAACTGAGGCAGTTTCTCAATAAGGTCAGAGTACAGAATAGTATAAAATGCCTTAGCTAAACCCAGGTAAATTGTTTACATAAATTTGACTTTGTCCAGTGCCTCTGTGATTCTTTCAAAAAATCTGCCAGGTTTAGAAATCAAAATCTACATTTTGTGAAACCAAAATGAGTCTGGGTTGATGGCTTGTAAGATGCCGTAAGATTACAATATGCAATATACCCAAATTCCTAAGTTATTACTAGGAAGGTGATCTGGATGGATCATTTGAAGCCTAGCCAAAGCAAAATCCACTGTGTTATCTCTTATCATAAGGGTTTGGAGTTTCATCACGGGGGGGGGGGGGGTGCATTTGCAATCCCCATGCTTTTTTCAAGTTGTTGTTGTGTCTTTCGGCTTTTCCCGGTTAGGGGTCGCAACAGTGGAACTCCAGTCCGCTAATGATTGGCAGTAGATTTTTACGTGCCGAGTTGCCAGCTCTGATGTGCAACCTTCAACAAAGGTATGCCCATTCATGCATGTCTCCACACAGAAGATGCTCTACCTGAGAATCGAACAGGACAATGTCGTACTGTGAGGCGACAATGCTACCACAGCACCACCACCGCAGTTCCCATGCTTTAAGTAATGTTTGAAAATAGTTAAAGAGCTATTTTTTAATATGGGGGGGGTGTCTATTACAGAGGAGGGGAATTCTTTGGTAGAGGTATTTATCCCACCAGCAGGTTCTGTTTATGTTGCAGTGGAAGTTAAGGTTTGAGGTGCCACATGTTTTGTGAACATCTAGAAGGCTGCACAAAACAGGCCTTGTAAACTAGGTTGAGGTTACCCCAAATAATTCTGTATGAGACTGAAAACAGAGACAGAGCTTTAAGAAGTTCTTCATTGGGCATACAACTCAGACCCTTGATTTTCTTAATGAGGAAGTGTTGGGGTCTTTTAGGTTGCGTCCTATTTTGGCCAAGTACTTGCTGAATGAGCATTATAATTAACTATGGGCCTAATGAGGGGGGAGGAGTAGAGAGAGAGAGATGATAACATCCCTGAATCTGGAAAGCACACCTTGGTAATTAGCTGAGACATGTAGACGGATTCTTTAATGACTGTAGAGACACGGTGATTGAAGGAGAGCTCATAGTCAGTGACAATGTCTGATCAGGTTCAGATCCCTAATAACTGTACTGATTTTGAGACTGCTGCCTCCTATATCATAGGTACAAGGGTGCTCCTGTTTTCCAAAAGACACAATGCTACCTTTTTTTGCATTTATTTTTAGATCATGATCACTCAGAGATCCTTGACATCAGAGAAATATATAACAAATAGGAATGCACCCAGTACAGAGGCAGAATTGACTCCACTGGCAATGAATCTTTTTGTGAAGAGACCACACACACTCTTGGTTAGATGGGTTCTGCATGTGAGCCAGCTTGCTATCAACAGAGACTCATATGGATTTACATTTAGTTTGGTCAATTTGTCTATAATGCCTGAGTGTGAGACTGTATGAAAAGCTGTCACCAAATCAAAGTATGCTGCATGTGCAGTTCTGCATAACATTTTCAAAGAAGTTTACTGGGCTAAATGGACAAGGTGTACCGTTCATAAATCTAAACTGCTCAGGTTAATGGATTTTTAGCTGCCAAAAGCTTTGTTTATGAGAGTCTGTAATGATACATATCATTGTCTTGCAGACAAGGCTAGTAGGGCATATTGGTGTATAGTTACCAAGATCCATGATGGACCACTTTTGTGAAAGAAGTGACCGTATTTGTCTTCCAAGCCTTTTGGAAGCAACATAAGATGCTGATGATGAGCAGATAGTATTTCATATTGAAAAGGAAAAACGGAATACTGCAGCACACTGTCAGGTGCCATACAGCTAATTTTTTTACTTCAGAAAAAAAAAAAAAACTCTGAACTTTTTTTTAAAGTTTGTCTCTGGGGAGGGGTCCTTAATAAGATATCATTGCTAATATATTTTGAAGTTTTCAGGGTATGAGTGTGTGATATTGTTATATGTATCAACTCAGAGCAATGCTAGTCATTTTTCCAAAGATTCCTGGCATAGCTGAAGAAGGTCTTATTACTGTCCTTGCTTGTGGTAGTTATTTTCAGTTCACACTTAGCCTTAGTAAATGTATTGAATGTTGTTTCTGAGTTCTCTGTTTAATTAAATATGCGTTTTGAGTTTTTCCCTAAGGGTGAGAAGGTTTTTTGTTTTAACTGTAAAGTCTGTTACTTCTAGTGGTCTATCACATGGGTTTGATTCTAAATTTGCTTTGTATTTCTGGTGGATCAGAACTGTTGACTCAATGTAGTCACTGATATGAATATAGGAGCTGTCTGCAAAGACATTGGTGGTCATAGGGGGTGGTTAAACTGCATCAGATCATCAGCGACTTGCAACAAGTTTGCCTCAGAGAAATCTATAAAGATAGTAGGGTATATGGGCATGTTGGGCTGCATCTTAAAAGTGAAGACCACAGAGTGGTGGTCAGACCTGATTAGTGATGGGGTAACTCTGGGTGAGGAACATAGTGGCATAATATCTGTGATAACCAACTCAAGTAATTTTGCACCCCACTCCAGTAGAGGAGAACACTGTCTGGTCCATTGAGTTGGTACTGATAACATTTTGAAATTAGTCTGCATGTAGTAGTGTAGGTCTTCCAATTTATAGGGAAGTAATTGAAACAGTGGTGACTCTGAATTGTCTGTAGATGTAAGTGAGTGCATGCCTGCATGTATGATAAGGAAGAAAGACCAGACTGCCTACTTCCATTTGTACCTTTGCCTTGAAAACTCAGTGGGGTAATGCTGGCTGTCTACGAGGGGGGGGGGTTTATTCTAGGCGTCAGATGAGACTCACAAGATAGTGAGTGAAATGAAATAGCATGCTCTATCCTGCATTCACTCAAAAATGTCTTTGGGAAATACTTACATAACAATGAATGTTGAATAAATGTTCCTGAAAATTCAATGCTTATAGTGTACTAGAAGTAATGCAGCAGTCAATATACTTTGGCAGTTACTGCTTATTACATTAAATAATCCAGCAAGTATGAAGTTCCCAGTGAAATAAACACCTCTTAGCCTCAGATAAACTAAATCCACAGTTTGTATATTACCAGGCTGGAAGGTGACCACGGCAATATGTTCTCCTTATAACAGCAAAAACGTGCAATATAATCCACTCAAAGCGATAGAAAAAAGTCTCCGTTTAGAGTAAAACTGGTTTATTAAATGTACTCAGGTTAGCACTTTCACAAATGCTTCTTCAGACCGTTACTTTTCAAAAAACCTTTCAATTAAACTTTTATAACAAACTCTCACATGATAAAATAGATTATAAATATCAATCATGATTTAAAGGTATATCATTGTTATTAACTGCTTTGTATATTCCAAGCATTTATGTTGGTCCATGTCAATTCTAAACAATGTTTCAAATAACAACACACCAAACTATTCTAACTATATAAATGCTTTGTTCTGACGACGTATGAATTTATGTCGAAACTTAAATTGTGTATAGATATACCTAATTGCAACTTGGCAACAATTTTAAAAGTTGCTTAAAAAATTTTTATAAACTAGCTCCATCTGAACTTATTGATAGACACTTGCGACTGCAGACATAAAAATATATATAAAAATATGATATAAGATTCTTTGTGAACATAATAAAATAATAAAATAAAATAAAATGCTGACCATAGACCGCATACCGCCCATGATCAGAACCCGCACGGTTAGCAAGTAACCGCGCCGGCCACAACCAGATCCAAACCATAAATAATGTCCATCGAACTGCATGGTATCATGCGAGCATTAATCAACCACTCAAAAGCATTCAGTCATATGTAGTTTATAGAACTATGTTCCAATCCTTAAATATGATGTACTATATATCATAAACTATCTATGATATCCTGCATGCAATGTGTATTCTATATTCAAAATATATGAACATTAATGTTGAAACTTAAAAACTTCTATAGTCACCTAAAAAACTATATAAAAAACTATATATACCCATTGTCTATTTTGGAAAATCATCCAAATGATGATGTATATGTATCATGTATAAATCATATATTGCAATGTGTGGGAAATTTACCTTACTACTTTGCGTCTAGCTTTGAGAATGGGCTTATAGTTTTTTATATTATGAATAGCTCTCTATCATGAAATGATATGATGCTGCCGATTTAATGTAGTGACATATATATAATTATATCCTATAAGGCAAAGTTTGTTTGAGTTATTATATATGTATATATATATATATATATATATATATATATATATATATATATATATATATACACCCTAGTACTAAATGATTAAATATGATTTGGATTATTTCAAAATCACATGTGTCAATACTGAAGAAATGGTTACAACTCTCTGTGTGATAAGCCGTGGTTTATATGTTAACACATGCATATAAGTCCTATATAAATTTGGAGCAGTCATGTATATTGTAATTACAGTCCCTAGTAGAAAGAATGTAATGGATATCTAGGTGACTATAGAAGTTTTTAAGGTTCAACATTAATGTTCATATTGTTATTCTCTTCATGTAATTATGGAATAGTAGCGTACTAAAGAGCGCATTTATTATAATGCACACATAGCTCTTGGGAGCAACATCGCTTATGTATATAATTATTGTTCGCATATTTACTATTGGAGCAGATAGCATTAATGTCAATACGTATTCTATTAGCACAACAGGCGCCATATGGTGATGATGGAAGCTATAGATATCTAGCGGGTATGACATGAAGCACGTCACCATAGTTCTAAGCTATAATGTATAATAATACAGGCACGTCTTTCACTATAAATGTTTATGATGCTCATTTTTTGAGCTTTTATTATGCTTAGTATACACATACTTTAGTAAAGATTCACTATGAATTATATTTACTAATAAGTACGCCTTAAGCGACATTATGATAGTGTAATCCATATATTTTGAATATAGAATACACATTGCATGCAGGATATCATAGATAGTTTATGATGTATAGTACATCATATTTAAGGATTGGAACATAGTTCGATAAACTACATATGATTGAATGCTATTGAGTGGTTGATTAGTGCTCGTATGATACCATGCAGTTCAATCAACATTATTTATTGTTTGGATCTGGTTATGGCAGGCACGGTTACTTGTTAACCACGCGGGTTCTGATCATGGGCGGTATGCAGTCTATGGTCAGCATTTTATTTTATTTTATTATTTTATTATGTTCAAGAAGAATCTTATATCATATTTTTATATATATTTTTATGTTTGCAGTCGCAAGTGTCTATCAATAAGTTCAGATGGAGCTAGTTTATAAAAAATTTTTAAGCAACTTTTAAAATTGGTGCCAAGTTGAAATTAGGTATATCTATACACAATTTAAATCACAAGAGAGATGGAGTACAGTGAAAGTAAGAACAAAACACCAAATTTAATTACAAAGAATGTGCACATAAAACATACGGATGAGTGCTTTCACCATTACAGCTTCTTCAGATCCTTGTATAGAAATCACAATAGACCTCTCCTCATATAAGCAACTCAATTAATCAATTAAAAACAGTGATAGAAAGTTAAAAAATTTAAAGAGCTCTTCCACATTAAAACATACTAATATAAAATAAGACAAAGTATCAAAAGCATGCATAGTGATCTAAGAACATGTAAATAGACATATTAATAACTAAATATTGATAAAACTAAAACCAAAGACATATAAATAAATTGTGAATCATTTCACGTTCCTACGGTGTCTCAGCTTAGGTTTTATAGAAGCTTTACTCAGAGATTTACTCTGGCTGGCTCTCCATGAGCAGGGGCAGACAGAAGAGAAAACTATCAGGGGACTTTATACCCCGACAGAATTTAAAGAAAATGTGGAACAACAAGCGTTAATATACAATTTGTCCCACATTACCTTAACAGATGATGATATCAGTTTATTGAATAAAGGTTTGAACTTCATTCCCAAAAGCCAGAGTAAATTAACTGATACAATTGTGGACTTAAAACTTTTTTGTAGGAATGTAATGCTTAGATTTATTCATAACAATTCTGAGAAAGAACCAGCCCAGAGCAGGAAGTTTGCTTTTAAGAACTTAAGTGATTTTGTACCAGTCCATCACCCCCTAGTTGAAGCATTCCTTAAGTTAACTGAGGAGGAATTGTATAGTCACTACAATACTCAATTGGAACCTTATAAACAGAAGAGACGGGATAACCTGAGTTTTCAGGAACGTCAATGTCTAAGGAAGTTGCAGAATGACCCTACTATTATAGTTAGACCGGCTGATAAAGGTGGGAAAGTTGTAGTCCTGGATATGTCGTTTTACACAGAGGCCATGTCTTCCATGTTACAGGATAGGTTCTATGAACCTATTTCCATGGAACAGGTCCATTCTGTTGTCAGATATATTCACAACATGCTTTATGATATTTTTAGAAGTAATTTAATAAACAAGGAGTTATATGGATACCTCATGATCTATACACCTACCATACCGATTATACAAGGTGTCCCTAAGGTACATAAAAATATGGAGAACCCACCCATGAGACCCATAGTGTCTGACCGTGGTTGGATAACTGAACATCTTTCAGTTTTTGTGGAGAAACATCTGAGATGTGTATTGAATGATAATGTTACAGTCTTGAAGGATTCCAAGCAATTTTTGATTGATCTATATGAATGCATTGGGCATCAGGGTAGAATTTCTGATTGTACATTTGTCACCTTTGATATTCAATCTCTATTTACCGTAATTCCCAATGATATAGGACTTGATTATGTGTCGAACTACCTGAAAGCACATAGTACTTATACTGCAGTATTGATAGATCTTATAGTTCATTTCCTGGAACTGGTCTTAGAGAACAATCTATTTATGTTCCAGGACCAGATTTATAGACAGCGTGATGGCGTAGCTATGGGCACTCCATGTGCAAATAGCTATGCCAATATGTTCCTTGCACATTGGGAGGAACATATTTTATTCAAGAATGAACTTTTTTGTGAACATGTTGTGTTCTACAGAAGGTTTGTTGATGACCTTTTTGTCCTTTGGAATGGAACATCAGAACAGCTGGAATTAATGTTATCCACCATGAATAACTTAACCACATTCCTTACTTTTACCATGAACCATTCCATATATAGAATTGATTTTTTAGATTTATATATTGAGAGATTAATGGATGATATGATAAACACGGGGGTCCATCGTAAGGCATGTTACTGTAACTCCCTGTTATTGAGGTCCAGTATGCACCCACAATTTGTTTTTAAGAACATAATGAAAGGACAGGCTATCAGAGCCTCGAGATTGAATCCAACTGACCAGGGCTTCATCTCAGAATTAGATAGTCTGAGAAATAGATTACTGACTCGGGGATACAAGGATGGTGAGATTATACCATACATGGAGGAAGCGTGCATGTCACGCACTACCTTAGGTGCACCATACTTTGGACCCAGGACTCAAGATGAAGCCACTGGAGATTATATGGTGAACAGACCCATTAAATTCTCCACTTTGTACACTTCTGACCAACATCAGCTAAAGGAAATTATCAGTAAACATTGGGACATTCTCCTTGTTGACGATGACTTGAAACGCATTGTGGGGGAGACACCTAGTTTTTTATTTAGGAATAAGAGCAATCTGATGCGATTGCTATGTCATCCCAGACATGATAGGATTATGAGGAACATTGGTCACACTAAACCCTGTGGTCATTGCAACTTTTGTTCATTTATTGATAGCAGTGAGGTATTTCTACACCCGGACCTACATACTACTTTTTCCATCAAGGCAGATTCAGATTGTATGGCACCCAATGTGGTGTATTTAGCTACTTGTCAGGCATGCCCGAGTTTTTATGTTGGTAAAACCAATCACCCGTTAAGGGATAGAATGAGAGAGCATATCTACCACATGAGGAAGGGCCTTAGCAAGACACATAACTTCTAATAAGGATCATACTTTTCTGTTCCGGGTTTTAGAGATCATTGTTGTCAATAAGAGGGGTGGTGACATCATGAATCTTACGGAATCCAAGGAGACTGACTGGATTATTCGTTTAAAAGCTGACAGGGGGCATGGGTTGAATGATAGAGCTTCTATAAAACCTAAGCTGAGACACTGTAGGAACGTGAAATGATTCACAATTTATTTATATGTCTTTGGTGTTAGTTTTATCAACATTTAGTTATTAATATGTCTATTTACATGTTCTTAGATCACTATGCATGCTTTTGATACTTTGTCTTATTTTATATTAGTATGTTTTAATGTGGAAGAGCTCTTTAAATTTTTTAACTTTCTATCACTGTTTTTAATTGATTAATTGAGTTTCTTATATGAGGAGAGGTCTATTGTGATTTCTATACAAGGATCTGAAGAAGCTGTAATGGTGAAAGCGCTCATCCGTATGTTTTATGTGCACATTCTTTGGAATTAAATTTGGTGTTTTGTTCTTACTTTCGCTGTACTCCGTCTCTCTTGTGATTTATGTTACATTTACTCTACGGAACTACAGCGTTTACTTGCTGAGCGGTAGAACATATCTTTTACTTATACACAATTTAAGTTTCGACATAAATTTATACGTTGTCAGAACAAAGCATTTATATAGTTAGAATAGTTTGGTGTGTTGTTATTTGAAACATTGTTTAGAATTGACATGGACCAACATAAAAGCTAGGAATATACAAAGCAGTTAATAACAATGATATACCTTTAAATCATGATTGATATGTATAATCTATTTTATCACGTGAGAGTTTGTTATAAAAGTTTAATTGAAAGGTTTTTTGAAAATTAACGGTCTGAAGAAGCATTTGTGAAAGTGCTAACCTGAGTACATTTAATAAACCAGTTTTACTCTAAACGGAGAATTTTTTCTATCGCTTTGAGTGGATTATATTGTACGTTTTTGCTGTTATTAGGAGAACATATTGCCGTGGTCACCTTCCAGCCTAATAATATACAAACTGGTTTTTAAATAATCCAGCATTTACTTATTTTGAATTACCCACACCCACTTATTTAAGCTAAGCTTCTTCACTAGTATGATTTCACACTTCAGCCTCATCATCCAGCATTCTTCAGAAATGGAAGGTTTAGATTTGCTTCTGGTTACTTCATGTGATAAAGACACATAATTCTGAGCTTTATACACCCAAGAGAATCTCCTCAATCTGATATCAGATCATTTGCTAGTTAATATGAGACACATTTATATGTATGGTATATTGGCTATTGCGGTGTATTCTCAAACACCCACCGACTATCAGTGAAACTTACTAAGCATGGATTTATAAAAGATTCACAATTACTTCACAGATATCAGCTCTAGAAATAGAAATTGAGGACTAGTCTAGAGTGTGGTGAAAATAAGCTTGTTATTGCAAACATCAGTCAGGAAGTGGTAATGCTTGGAGAAGTCTCATTAACGATAAGCAAGTCCTATTTTCTGAGCTGTCATTTTTGAGGTATCCCATTCTTGTTACTTGAGATTGGTTAATTACCGTTACATAGACTTCTGTGAACAAGGTTTATAATGTTAGATCACTTTCTCTTTTTCCCCAGGTTTGCATACCTTTACAGCTGACCATTAGCTGCTCAGCTTTGTGACAGTTTGCTTCTAACAGAAGTGTCCCTGTACTACCTCTAGGGCTAGGAATACACCAGAAGTTGGCAGAGTTTGACAGGAAAAGGGACACATGGAAGAGATCAGGTCATTAGCATCACATACAGTGTCCCAGAACAACAGGGATTTTTGTTTTTCCCTAACCAGGTAGGGTTTGCTAAACCTCATATGCATCATTGCATATACTTTGCATCCCCCTTCAGTATTCTGAATTTAAAGTCTTTGAACTATGCAATTCTTGTATTACTCCATCATCAACGGCATACTAGACTACTATCAGAAACACTACCTTCCCTTCCAGGATGGGTGAGTCAGTGGTTTCTGTTCCTTCTCTACCCCTCTTACCATCCAAGCCACTAAATTATATTTGAAGTGCACCATTCCACTGTGCCATGGATCCAACTGCAATGTTCAAGCAATTTAAAAAACAGTCAGATGAACTTTGTTATAAAGAAGATAGCTTTAGCTAAAATGTCATTTGCAGACATATATATATATATATATATATATTTATATTTTATTTATTTATTTATTTTTTTAGTTAATTTGAGAATCTTCTTTCATCAGGAAGGGAATTCATAACTTTATTCTGAACGAATAAAGCAAATGTGCAATAGTTGAAGAGGAAATGAGGCAATGGTTGCAAAGAAGGTGGTGAAGGGCACAGAAACAAAGTAGAAAAGGAAGGGAAACAACTTAAAACATGAAAGGGCACCTAGGCAGCGTAACATTTCTCTGTGGTACACTTGGTTAGGGACACATGGCTGAAGTGACATTAAGCTGCACATAAATATCGCTGTTGTGAATTCACTGTAGGCAAAGAGGAGAATGTGATGTCATGCCCAGAACTTCAATAATTAAATGCACAGGGGGGAAAATAATGTCTATGGCCCACCAAGGCAACATGAGACAGAAGGCAGTATGGCAGGCATCAGCAGGAGGCTGGCCAGTGGGTATATTAGTGGCAATAAAAATGCAGTGCACAGTGGGCGGCATGCATTTTGAATTTGTGTGTGTGGACCACTACTACCTTCACAGTATCTAGGGAACATTACCTAAAATGTACACTGGAGCATAAATGTGACTACAGTAGCATGCAAGATATCCTCCATGCTGTAGTAGCCTTCTACATATTGTACTTACATAGGCATGTACTGTACACTGAGCACAACTCTCTTCACGTCTTCTGCCCCCAAGCACTTGGTTATTAAACTGTGGGCATGGTAGTATGTAGTCCTCTTTGACCACAAGGAGTTTACAACAAACATATTTCTCTGCAGTTGAATGTCACTTCACTCATGCGTCCCCAATCAAATGTACTACAGGGAAATGTCTCACTGTCTAAGTGCCTAAACATATGGACCACTTTATGCAGAGTTAAATAGACATATATTCCTTTATTTAATTTATTTAACATTTGTTTACCGGGAAAGTCCGACTGGACACAGGTCCTTTTTCAGCGGAGGCCCGGGGAGGAAAGCTTCACTAAAAATACAACAATTTCTGTTTCATCAGAGTAAGCTATTTAGAAACTTATGTAAGAGAAGGAGCTGGAGAATGTGAGACTATGGTTGGCAGTCTACGAGAAGGTAGCACTCTAAATCTATGTGGGATGAGTGTGTTAGATGAATAGCAAGGCTGAAAGTGCTCCCAATAACCTACAACTCATAGATGTGCTGATTGCATAGAAGGTTTAGGACACCTGTGCAGATTTCATAGGAATGATAGGTGAGAGAAGGAGAATGTAGGACAGAGGTGCAGAAGCAAGGAACATTGACATGTTTTGGGAATGCAGGTGAGATAAGCAAATTTAGGGGTGCGGTCTACAACAGCCTAATATGTAACAATTCTTTATCTTACAGATGGACAAAGAACATGAATGGAGGCAATCAGAGAAAACTGAAGTACTATTCTTAGGCAGATAGTTTAAAGTCTTAATTGCAAAAGAATGAAGTATGATCCGAAATGAAAAGGAGGAAAATTTAGAACAAATGTAAAAATGTACACTATTTGCTATGTGCCGAAGATTATAGGGAGGGAAAATAGAAGGTTAATAGATGAGTGGCAAACAGTGATGATGCTTTATAATAAATGAATGTAAGAATTAAGTTTGGAATTTAGTAGGATTAAATGGAAGGCATAACTATGGATGGCAACTCCTGTAGGACTGACTGGAGTGAGATTGTTTGAACTGTGAATGATAGAATGTCATATTATACTATGCTATATGTAGAATTTTGAGTAATGTCTATGTTACACTGTATTATATGGCATTGAATTGTATTGAAATATTTATAACAACAAAAAACGCACTGCAGGAGGTAAACCAAACGCCGGACTTCGAAACGTAAAAAAACAGAGTTTATTAAATAACTGACAACAATTATATAAATATTTATATTACATTGTAACCTGACAGCAAGAGGTTCTCCTGTTCGATTCTCGGCTGGGGTGCCTTCTGTGCAGAGTCTGCATGTCCTCCCTGCGGTCATGTGGGTTTTCTCCGGTTGCGCTGCTTTCTTCTCACATTCTAAAGACATGCAGTAGGTGGATTGGACACTCTAAATTGGCTGTAGGTGAGAGTGCGTGTGCGAGTGAGTGTACGAATGAACTACCGTGGTAGAGCTAGCCACCTGGTGCTCTAAAACCTTGGCTCAAGATGATTGTTATTGCTGAAGTGACTCCCAGACCCCATGTGCAAAATAGCAAAAGGGGTTGAGGATGGATGGATGGATATTGATAAAATTTTTTATAAAAAAGAAAAAAAAAAACAGGCACACAGTGTCTTTGGTAATATTATTATAAACATCTTAACAAAGTTCCTGTTTCTGATGTGGGTTGTCACCCAAAGTCTTCAGCTCAAGTGTCTCGCATTTCAAGACAAATTGTTTAAAGATGAAGGCAGGTTATCAAACTTATCCACTGCATTTCTACCACCACAGAGCAGCCATATGGGACAAGGCTAAAAGTAAGGGGTATATTTTACAGCCTCTTTCAACTGTCCCACTAGGGAGCAGGCAATCCACTAACCAGATGCTCATCCATTCGCCAGTAACCTTTTACTGACACAATCTCAGTAAAATCAGTTGGTGTAACTACCTATGCAAAGATTGAGTTTTTAATTTCTCCAAATTGAAATCAAGCTTTAGACTTTTTGACAGTGTGCAGTTTAAAATTGATCAAGCAGTTAATTTGTTGGTGAAGAAAGAAACTTTCCCTTCTCATTAAATATGAAATGTTTTACACCAAATTCAAGTTGTCCTCACATTAGTGTACTCACAGTTTATAAAGCAAAGTACTGGAAAATAACATATCTGCAGTAGTAGTCACATTGGGTGATGAAAAAAAAGAGAAATGTGCCCGTTTTAAGTTCACTGGCCAAGAACTTAAATAAATTTGGCACAAGGTTCAAAAGGTTCATAAATTTGCTTGTCAAGCTTACAAACTACTGGCCTGCTGGCTTTCAAGAAATCCAGATGCTATAACCCCATGTTGATGTCTAATGAACACTTATGATTCAAATGATATTTGCCTCCAGTCTGCTTTAGCTTCCACAGTAATGTATTTCAGACATGAATATTCAAAAAGAACCAGATGAGGCAATGACTTAATAAATAGATAATGGTCATATCGAAGTATCCTGGGAGAAGCAGAAAATAATAGTTATTCCTGAAGCCTTTCAGGATAGCTCAAGTTTTCTATTCCTATGTTTTTTTTTTCAGGCAAGAAATCATTGTACCTTTTCAAGCTGTCTCAACTGGCTTGCACTAATGCTTCCCAGTAAAGTGTTGCTTACAGTAATGGATCAGATCAGAGATGTATAAAACCCACAGTGACATGCCTAGAGTGATCACATACACTACATTTGAAGTAGGTGATCTTAAAGATATGCTTTACTGGCTTATTTTGATACACACAGATCAAGGGTGAAATTGTTTATTATTATTTATATTTATTTATTTATTTCAGTTTGATGACCGGGGAAGTCTAATGGGCTTCAAAAGAGTCCGTTTTCAGTGGGGACCTGGGTAGAAAAGCTCCAGTAACAATGGCAAACATATTAACATATACACATATAAAGCAAAGAAGTCATACAGCTTTATGCAGCATTCTACAGTAAAGAAATTCTACATTCTACAATAATAGTAAAATCTAGCAACTGTATAGTCTAAGAGTCATTAACAGTGAATTACAATTGAAATGTTACATTCCACAATAATAGTCATAAAAATCTAGCAACAGTACAGTCTAAGGGTCATTAACAATGAATTACAACTGATAACGAGAAATTGTTGGAAATAAACTATTAAAATTTGGAGGTTAAGGAGGAGTAGGAGGGCAAATGATGTGAGTGCAGAGATGATGCACAGTGTTAGAAGGTGGGTTTTAATATAGGAGGGTCCTATGTAAGGAAGGAGGAAGGGTATTCCCACTTTGAAGATAGGTAGGAATGGAGGAGGAATTTAAAGGTAGAGTGGTTTTCAGTATTTCTAAGGCAGGGAGGAAGAGAGTTCCATAGTTTATCTAAGGAGCAGGATGGCAGAGAATGTCCAGGTGTCCATAAAGGTTTGTAGATTATGAGCAGGTTCTGATTTTCTGACCTAAGTGAGCGATTAGGAATATAGGGGGTTAAGGAGGTGGAGAGAGAGGGACAGGAGGATGGGTTAAATATGAGCCTATGAGCAGTGGTGAGTTTAAGGAGGTTCAGATAGTTGGGAAGCTTGAGACATTGCAGTGAGTGGAGGGAGATGCAGTGATGGGATGAGTTCCTAGAGTTGGTGGCAAATTTGCAGATTTTATTGTAGTAGGCTTCTAATTTACTTTGAAGGCCGAGCTGAAGATTCAAGACCAGAGGAGTGCCATACATTAGGGACAGGAGAAGGTATGTGGAGGCAAGGGTCTTTCTAGTGGGGATGGTGAGATAATAGTTATGTCTATATAGGAGTCCTAATTTGTGGTTTTTTTTATGTTAGTTTGGATGTGGAGATCGAATTTTAGATGTTCATCAATAATGATGCCGAGCAGTTTGGTGTGAGGGACAATTTCAATGGGAATGTTATTCTGGCTTATGATGTTGAAGGAGTTTTTATTAATGGGGAGTATTTGGTTTTATTGGTATTAAGGGCTAAGTGGTCCAGGTTTCAGTGTTTGAGGAAGCTGACTGGGTTATCTGCAGAGGGTTGGAAGGGGTGTCAGCTGAGCAGATGTTTGTTGAATAATCTGCATACTGGATTAGTACAGAATTGGAGACGGAGTGGTGAAAGTTGTTGATGAATATATTGAAAAGTAAGGGGCCAAGGACAGAACCTTGGGGTACCCTAGTAGGGGTGTATAGAAAGGAAGAGATGGAATGTTTCCATTTAACAGCTTATTGTCCTTTGGATAGGTAGCTGGTGAAGGGGAGAGAGTTGTGATAGGAGTATATGGTGGGAGATTGTGTCAAAGGCTTTGGAAAGGCCTAGGAACAGGGTTGATGAGATGTATCATTTTATCATTTGTTTATCATTTGGCTTATTGTCTCTAGATTTTAGTACTGCCATTTCAATGATTCAACCATTTATTTTGCTGTTATAATTTGTCATGTTTTTGTCATATCTCATAATGCTACATTTACAAATATTAAAGCCAGGATCATCATTACTGCATCAAATGTATGTCTTTGGAGACCATTCTGGAAGACACTGGCATCATTTATTGAAATAATTATGCTACACAGTGTGCAATCATCAACATATCTGGCTATACATTTTCTATTTTAATATCTCAGAATAGTCCAAGAAAAAAATACCCACTACAGAACTTGGAGGACACCACTGGTAATCCCCCTATAGGACAGATAGGTACTTCACATCCTGACTTGGTGCATCCTGTTACTAATCTGGTGCTTTACCCCTTGAATTAAGACTAGTGTTGTTTTATTGAAAAAAGTAAATACAGCAAACATCTTTATTAAGGGATACTGTCACTTTGCAATGCTGGTGTGTCCCTGGGTCAATTATTCATGATGTGGGGATTGCACCTTCAATATCCCACTATCTAAATGTAATCCTCTTTGGGGGGGGGGATCTTCTACCAACAGTGGAGAAAGAGGGTGATCCTGTTTAATGGAACATTTAATAAATGGTGCTTTATTAGAATTAAATTCTCTCTTGAATCACCTAGGGACTTATGTTTAATGCTTGACATTTATCATTTTCCTATGTGGATTACTGTAGAATGCCTTACCATAAAAATGGTATGCAGCATATACTGCCAGTTCCTCATCAAATGCTGCTATCATCTCCTTAAGGAATGGCACACAATTCAAAGGCAAGATGTCTCCTTTAAACTGCTGTTTCTGTTGCCATTTTAATTAAGCTGTACTGTGACTCTCCATGCTTTTGTATTGAGTACTGATCAGGCTGATGGGTTTAGAATTGTTTGATATAATCCTCCTTATGTGAATTGCTACCCCTGCATTCCACAGGTCAGTAATACTGGCAGTGGTATTACTAATATAAAACAAGCAAAATGAGGAAAAACACAGAATGACAAATACAATGACTCTATATTCCTCATTCTGAGGAACAGCAGTTACTAATTCCAAAATCATGAAAAATCTGCTGAAGTTGGAGCCCATTAATGTATTGATAAAGATAAGATTTGTAGTAGATTTTATGGACTAAAACACATGCAATACAAAGCATTGCTCTCAGCTGACCTTGGATTTTACTTCATATTTTTGCCCTGTCACTTGTAAAATATTCTATTTTCTGGCAAACCACTGAGAATAATAGTCAATCAATAACCACAAATGTTAGTAATTTCATGTTCTGATTGTTCAGAAAATGCATATTGTATTGTTGAAAAAATGCATATTGTTACAAATTCTGTTGTTCGATTAAACTTTTAAATAAGCTGGAGTACATTTAAAAGCTGTCTCTGATTTTGAGCCTTTTTCACCTACTATATTTTTGAGGGTATTATGCTTGCTTTTTGAGTAAAGAAGTTGAGAGGTGTCACAAGGTAACTTAGAATAATTGGTAGGTATGGTGTTAATATTAAGGTTTACAAACATTTTAGCTGCCATGTGTTAACATATAAAGGAGCAGAACTCATTACAATCAGTAATCAGAACAGGGCCCTTGACCAGCAATCTGCACATTAGCACATAAGAACAACTGCACTCAGGTTTACGGCAGTGATGCAAAACATGGTTGAGTAAATTGAGCAACCATGTTCCAAGACTCACACTCCACGTTCCTAAACACCCTGGAGAATATTAGGGTCCAACCTAACACTCTCATACTGGGTAACTTCAACTACCCCTCCATTAACTGGGTAAACTACTCATGTACCAATACCCTTGCCCAATGTTTCCTGGAATTCATTAATTCCAATGCACTGGACCAGCTCGTTCTTACCCCCACTAGAGATAGCAACATCCTTGACCTGGTCATTACTAACATGGGCAACCATTGCTCTACATCAATAGTCAACTCCTCCCTGGTTAGATCCAACCACAAACTAATCACCTTGGAAATCCACATCCCTCCCCGCCCCTGCAAAGGTAACCACCATAAAAAACTTCTCCAAAGCTAACTTTGGGCTCTTAAAAACAGAGGTGGCTAACTTCACAGCACCCATGCAAATGGAGACTAGTTGCATGATGCCCGAATCATACACCAATGCACTGTACAAACATGTACACAAATGCATGTATCTCGCCATACCCAATAGAACCAAGACACTCTCCTCCAAAAAAAGGAAGCCAATTTGGTGGTCCCCTGCCATAAACAAACTCAACAACAGAAGGAGGAAACTGATGCGGAATAAGGTGAAGTCCCAAGACTGGAAAAACTCCCTTACCAGCCTCAACAAAAAGTTGAGATCCCTCTTCAAATCCTCTAATGCTAGCTATGAAAACTGAATTGCAGCAGATAGTAAAGACAACCACAAGGCCTTCTATAGTTATGTAAAGAATCTCCACGGCAATACCCAGATTTGCTTTGAGCTACTGCACAATGGTACCTCCTATACCAAGCCAACAGATAATGCCAATATACTGGCCATCAGATTCAGTGCCAGCTTTACCCTGCCCCCAAAAGGACCAATCACAATGCCAGTAGATTGCCAGGCACCTAGTATTACTGCTGCACAGGTTAAAACAGCACTGTCCAAGGCCAAAAATACAGCTTCTATGGAACCTGACAATGTCTCTGGCTGTGTTTTACATGAACTACAGAGTGAACTGGCACCTCACTTGTGTGCCCTGTTCAATCACAGGCTCACTTCTGGCTTTGTCCCTACCAAGTGGCGCACTGCTACAGTCATCCCTCTGTACAAAGGAGGAGCAACTACAGACACTGGGAACTATCACCTCATTAGCTGGGGAGTCTGATATGCAAAGCTATGGAATGCATCATCATGGACCTAATAAACAAGGATATAGGGAATCTCCAAACTCTGGATTCCAGACAGTTTGGTTTTGAGAAGGGTAGATCATGCCTGCTCAACTTGGTTGACTTCTGAGTCAGTCACCAGAGCTGTGGATGAAGGCAAGGTGGTTCATACAGCCTACCTTGATCTGGTCAAGGCCTTTGATACCCTTCCCACTCAGGAATCATTGAAAAACTCATGAAGCTAGGCATCAACCCCTATATCACCAGGTAAGTTGCAAACTGGCTCACAGATAGAACGCACAGTGTGAAAGTAGCTGACTCCAAGTCAGACTGCCAACCACTGACAAGTGGAGTCCCACAGGGTTTGGTCCTGGGTCCTCTCCTGTTTGGTATCTACTTCTCTGAAGTCCAGGCCAACACGAAGAGACTCTGGCTGACAATGTTCACAGACAATTGCAAGTTGGGAGCTATTATTAACTCCCCAAGTAATGTTGACATCCTACAGAAAGGTCTCACTGAGACCAATGACTGGTGTCAGAACCATGGCCTTAAGCTCGATGCCAAACAATGTGTCATCTTCCTCTTTGGGAAAAACCGAGTTCCCATGAATTACCATATCGATGGTAATCCACTGAACACAGAAGGGGTTATGAGAGATCTGAGAACGCAGGTTGACAGCAACCTCTCTTTTGACCACCACATTGCCACTGTGGTCAGAAAGGCCTTCTATCTGGCTCATCTCATTACTGAGGGTTTTGCATCCACGAAGAAAGAGGTCATTGTCTCCCTCTACTCTTCCCTCATTAGGCCAATCATTGAGTACAAAGAGGATCCTAGGCCTTAAACACTTGTCCTATATGGACAGACTCAAAAAACTCCCAACTATTCTCTGTCTCATATTGCCTGCTTAGAGGCGATCAATGCTTGACTTACAAAGTCATGTCTGACCCGGCTTTCTTTGAAATGCCAAATTTAAAGAAATCCCAATCCCTCCAAACTACATGCTGCAGAGACCTCAACCTCATTACCACAATCAACAGAACGTGCTGGAGGGACAGGTTCATAACACAGACAGTGCCCATGCTATGGAATAGACTTCCTATACATGTCAAACAGAGCACCTCACTGGCCCTCTTCAAGAGAAATCTTGATGAGTGGATAGGAAATAGAAAATTCACCCTGGGGATCACTCCAGTGGCTCTACTCAACAGAGGCACTGGGAACTAAGGTCAGTTAGCACGATGCCAGGGTAATCCTATGGGCTAGGCTTTTAAAGACTCCAGGGCCATTAGCCTAGAACACATCTATGAACCTACAAACCTATGAGAAGGTCTGTGAATGCTTCACAATTTCAGTGTAACATAGTCAAAGCATTAATAGACTTATTACAATAGGGAATGTGGGTATACTGCGCATTGTAGTAAAAAAAAAAAAAAAAAAAATCCAAGTGTGATTAGAGTGTTGCATCAGAAGAGAATTATACACTGCATGTACACCTGAGAAGGGGCAGGAGAGCACTGACACAATATGTAAGCATCAACTAAAGGCGTAAAATAGTAGTTCAGGAACCTGTGTCTGTGAACTTATAACTAGTTCAGTCATTACAGAATGCGTCTTTTGATATAAGGATCAAATATGTGTTTATGTAGCTAACTGCTGTCTTCCTATCTCATGTTTATATTTAAGCACTATTTATACTACTCAGAACAATCCTAACAGCCTTTACAGCAGCTTAGTATCACTGCTGTATGAAATAGCCCCATTAACACAGTGGGGCACCTCTCCTCTTTAATTACCACCCAGTGTTTTGGAGGCCTACTTTCTTATCAATTCCTGCTTTTCTGTTTCTTGCAGATCATTAATTATATTGAATGACCCAGCTTTCCATTTCAGGAAACAATGTCAGCTTTGCCACATTCAATCTCAAAAGGGCTTTACAAAATGAGAAAAGGAATGTAAATTTGTACAGAACAGAAATCAAGTGCATGCTCTGTGATAATGGAGGTATAATATTGATTTAGTGGGACTACTAAGAGATCAGTAACTCAAGTATATGTTATTATTATATGAATGTGTGTGTGTGTGTGTGTGTGTGTATGTGTGTGTGTGTGTGTGTGTGTGTGTGTGTGTGTGTGTGTGTGTGTGTGTGTGTGTGTGTGTGTGTGTGTGTGTGTGTGTGTGTGTGTGTGTGTGTGTGTGCATGGAAGTGCGCATATGTATGTATATAATAATAGCATGGCATTAAAATGGTGTTTCTTGCTAAGTGGTATGAATCTAAGGTGAAATTTTGCAACAATACCACTGCAAATGAAATATTCTTCCATATATATATTATAAATATTGAAAACAGTAATGACAGATACACTTTAATGTATGCTACAAGGGGTTGCTCTCAGGAACTGCTATGAATAAACCAATTAGTCAATCAAACATGGTGCATAAAAAGCATTATTGTAGCCCTGTTAGAGAAGTTGACCTCTCAACGCAGAGGAAGTTAGTGCCTGGAACAATGTTCTGGAGAATGTACTTCAACAAAAGAGAAGAGAATCCACAATAATATGAAGGAGCATGGCTATCTTCCTGTAAGGATTCCAGAAAGGAAAGCAGCTTAGATTGTGCGAGACCCTGCTGTAAATGCTGTTTTTTTTTGGTTTGGGACTCTAACAAAAAGTTTAATTTGACTTAACTTTATATTTGAGAAGAGTCTCTATCAGCCTCTTATTTAACTACTGTTTTCCTCATTTCCTACAGTGGAGCTCATGAAGTTTTCACTTTGACTTCCAGTGGCTGAGCCTTTTGACAAAAGTCAAGTTATACCCTCACAATCCAAACAAATGTAAATATCGTGATCTGTAAATGATAAAATTCAGTACAAACTAGTCTTTACAGCCATTCATTACTTTCTAGATCTAAAACTAGATTTTGTAAGAAAAAGAAAAAAGAATGAATAATAATTATATAAATGTTTGTAAACAATTTACAAAGTTTCAGTAATCACCCAAGCTGCTCAGATACTTTCTCATGTAAAAATGCAGTTTCATTTAAGCTACAAAGGTCGTATTCCAGTGAAATGCTGCACTTTCCAAAATACATGTATTTGCCCTTTTACACTGCGTCACTCCCAAGTGCTTGATCTAACCCTGCCAATACCTCTAACCTCAACTCTACACAGTTCCTTACCAAAAAACCCTTTTCCTAACAGTACTATTACACAAAACACTCACATACTTCACATGTACCATCATCCACGTAGAGAGAGAAATTGTGGAAAATTAATGGAGCCAAGACCACTGGACCTCATTAAAATATTGCAGTTTACTTTATATAAATGCAGATAAGCCAAGTTTTTTCAAAAAGAAAAAAAAAAGAGGCAGAGCCCCTCACTAACACTCTTCAAGACAAGCCTTGACGAGTGGATGGGTAACAGAAAGTACACCCCTGGGATCACTTCATTGGCTCTGCTTGACAGAGGCTCAGTTAATTAATCAATGGGGTGGCAAAAGCTGACACACTCTGGCTAGGCTTATAAATGCACTTGGGAAGATAGACTCGTACCTACCTATGAACCTATGAACCTATAAGAAAGAAAGAAAGAAAGAAAGAAAAGTCTTAGAGGTTTTGCTAAAATGCACAGCCATTACCATTAATTCAGTTTTACAGTGTTGGGGAAAAAAGTAAATGATAGAATCTCTCTCTCTCTCTCTGAATTACGTCTAGCAGGAGTACTTTCCATCTTAATCACCAAAGTTGTTCATTACTTCAGTTTTTAGAGTTCCCTTTACCAAAGGGCAAGCACTCTCTGCCTGGGCATATCTCAGCCTTCATTTATAGTATGTCCACGTGCTCACTCAGTAAACCTGTTCTTTATAATTCAAACAGACATTACTTCACTTCTAAAGCAGCCAATATACTGAATTCTGGCTGCATTTAAAGTGAATAGCACTCACATTTTTGGATAACAAACATTACTACTACGTACATATTTATGGGTCAGTTTGTATTCTTTTATCTGGTACAAAAAAACAAAGACTGAGAAGGACCAGCAGGATGTAACTTAAATAATACTGAAGTCCAAAGCACTGATGGAAATCTGTTGAGTGTTTACTACTTATAGTATTCAGTGCTTTCATCCCATAAAATTGGCACAGACTTCCTCAGGACATGTTAAAAACACAATTTGGTCTTATGTAACAAATGTATTACATGACAATTGCAAGACAATTAAATCAATCATATAATTAAAATCTATTATAAAAATTCAGAGATGTTCAAAAATAAATTAAGTTATAAAAGAAATGTGTATTGTCATATTTATTAAAACATAATTTTAATAAGCAGTTAATGTTAATGTGATCTTTTAGACCTGGCTATTTATTTACATTTAACGTAACTGCCAATATAACTCCCTGCTTTCATTAAATTGACATATCAACAGTACTATGATAATACGTAGCCTGACCTAAAATTGAAAACATTTTTTTTTAGCTTCTACAACTCGTTTAGTATTTATAGAGTGCACTTTTCATGCCATTGTTTAAATAGCACAGAGGTGTTAATAAATTATTTGGCTAGGCCTCCTGACATTCTTATCAATGTAAAACATTCACATACTAAACAACTAGCTACACACACAGGCCAGGTACTACTGCAATCAAAGTGTGCATTATTACCAAGTGTCCTTCCTACATTAATAATAGTGATAGCAGTACCTTTACTAATATAGATGCAATATTTATAAATACCACATTTGTACATTCCTTTTTGTCCTATCCTTTGGTGTTAGTTCAGTAATATTTTCAAACATCTTTTTCAAGTTGCAACCTCTTGTGTTAAAATGCAGATAGCATCATCAGCACATTTAACTTAACTGCCAAAAAACAAAATTTCAGTTTGGCAAAAAACATCATAACTGTAGGGCTGCCGACACTATTTTTAAGACGAATAGCTGTATTAAAATATTTCTCATTTTTACTGAAAGTACTAGAAACAGACCTTATATTGAAAACTGTCTTAAAACTCCCTTCATTCGCCCTTATACATAATTAAACCATTCTTCTAATAAGTCAAAATGGTATGCCCCCTCTAAAAAACATTTATTTCAATTCTCTCCATTATTGTATGAACATAATAGCAGTAACTGTTATCCTAGAAAGCTGTATTATTTGGTTTCTAATAACATTCTTTTAACATGTAAATGAATTAAATCTAAAAGTCAAGCAATGCTTGACGAATGTTAGTTTTCTATAAATACTAGAAAAAAATTGCACTTCCTTCAAACTTCAATTCTGTATATAAATAGGTAGATAGCTAAATTTATTTTGCACAAAACTATTAGCAAATGACAAAATGCATTACTTTCATATAACTATCACACAAACCTTTCAAATTCAAACCTACTTGCACTTTGAATCATAAACAAATCATCTATGCATCATGTGTAAAACCTTTCTTTTGTAAAAGACACCAAACTATGCAAAAACACTGCTTTCATCTAGTGAGTAATAGACTCATGAATACCAGAGCCAATACCATTCCCATCATGATGTATGTCAGTTGTTGGTAGTAAACACCACCAAACATGTAAAAGCTTCAGCACATAGGTATAATAAATTAATTTCCATATAAGTATTTTCTGGAAACATGTTACTATAATGCAAAGATCCGTAAGAACTATTTTTTTTCAGATGAACATGTATCATTTAGGATCTTTCTGTCACAAAGTTCTACAGACCTTATCATTTTACATAAAGATAAAATGTTTTGGTTAGTGTCCTCAAATCATTAACACCTACTGGGAGGTGGGCAGTGAATTGCAGATTCCTGACTAAAGTCAAGCCAGACAGCAATTTCCTGGAGATCAGAGTCGCGTTGAACAATATTTTAAACAAAACAGGTAAAGCAGCTTTTTGCCTTACTTATTTAGTTAAATTTATTTTCTCAGATTTAAACTGCTTAATTGTGGCAATGACTACTACAAATTCAGCACTGCAAATAAGTTACAGTGAAACAATAATGCTTGAGTGGTCTGCCTTTCAAGTACTGTAGGTATAACTGAGATAAGGCTTGTTTACATAACACACAAGACATAAGGCAAAATAATATAGCCAGTGCTTTTGGGTGAATTAATTAATACCTTGTATGCTATTTAGATTCTTGTGGAGAATTAAAAAATGTCCATTTGCCTGGATATTCTGTCTTATGCCTTTCTATGCATCCTAGTCATCCCTGTTTCTTAAACTAGTTACCTTGTTTCATGTATATCTGTATGACACACATATTTATAATGTGGTCAAGTCACATACTAGGAAATATACAGCCAAACGTAATGAAAAACAATATCCTGCAATAATACTTTGTATTACTTTTTGTGCATGCACTCATGGCCAGTATTCTAAGTCTTAAAAAAAAAAAAAATTGCAGCATTTTGTCAACTTTTCAAAACCCTAAAGGAGGATCGTTATGCTACAATGAGGACTTTTACTTATATGTACTCATTTCATACCTTTCTAAGAAATAAGGTCTTACTAAAACATTAAATATATAGAAATACACAAAAACATTTCAAATAACAAGTATACAATAGGAAAGACAATAATGATTTTAGATATTATGACACACTGACCCTTATTACACTGGCAATATTTGGTGCACATATTATACATTATAGACATATGGTTGCATCACAACTTCCCACATTTGATTCGGCTGAAGATTCTTTAGCTAAATCAGTAGAGCACAAAATTGTCTCTTTAAATTCATATAATCTTATAAATAAAATTCTACTTTCTTCTCGGCTGCATTGGACTACATAAATCAGATAGCATAGCTTCTCCTGAAACATGGTTTGTAAAACAATAGAAGGCTGTGAAAAATTCCATCCCGTGAATGGCATTGTGCAGACTGTCAGGAGTTATGGAGTACAGAACTGTCACAGTTACATTTTGTAGTGACCACGTCTGATATTTTCATTCTCCTTACTGGTGCTACTTTATTTCGAGTTAGTATTAAGTGATAACATAGTGTTGGCTATTTTTAATCATGCCTTTTAACTGCCTGACTCCATCTTAATGTTGGAAAAGCAAAGGTATGCTCTATGCTAGCAGACTTCAGGGTGTAGATGATCAGTCATTTATTTATTTTATTTATTTATCATTTGTTTACCGGGAAAGTCCAACTTGGAAGGAAGCCAATTTTCAGCGGAGGCCCGGGGAGAAATGCTTCAGATACATGCCTTTGTAATGTGGGAGGAAACTGGAGCAACCAGAGGAAACCCACACGAATGCAGGGAGGACATGCAGGCTCTGCACAGAAGGGACTTCAACTACAGCTAGTGTCCTTAATAGCTCCTCTTTCATTGGTTCACAAATTCAAGTTGCTAGAAGTTATTCATATTGAAATCATGGTCAGCCTCATTCTAGGCACTGTCTAGGCCAAAATCCAACATAATACTATATCATTATTAAGGGGTCAAAACCTTCCTTTTCTTTCATGCAAGACAATCTACTGTAGCAATATGTTTATTTCCTTTGCACTTTCACAAAACACAACTGCTGACTAGCTTACAGTCACAACTGTACAACTTTGAATTAGGAAATGAGAATTTCAGATTTGTTACAGTCATTTTCTTTCACCATTTACCTTCCTCTTTAAACATAAAGTTAAAATTTGCCAAAGGATTAATCTTTATCAAGTGTCCTGTACTGTACAGCCCATCAATTTAAAGACATTCCCAAAGAGAAGAAAGCATAAAAATATTGAAACGAGTTGTTCAAACAACCAAGGATACAAATCAGTCACAAGGGGCTCAAGTGTCCTGGACCTAGTGGTCATCAACATGGGGAGTCACTGCACTACCCTATGTGTTGCCTTCCCTGGTAAGGTCAGACCATAATTCTGTCTCATTTGAAGTAAAGATCAAACCTGTCACCCCCACAGGAGTAAAGAAAAGAAACATTTCTCCAAAACAAACTATTGCCTACTAAGTGATGGTATAAAAAGTTTCAAAGCCCCTGCCAACATAGCCAACAGTGACTCCTATACAGAAGAATACACAAATGCCCTATACAGCCCTTAAACAAATGCATTGACTCAACTGTACCCAACAGGAACAAAACCAGGTCTTCCCAAAAAAAACAAGCCACCCTGGTAGACTCTAAGTATAAATAATCCATACAACAAAAGAAAGAAACTGATATATATATATAAGAACAGGAGGGAACTTATTCAACAAAGGAAGAATACCCTCCACAGCTTGAACAAGCAAATCGGATATCTTGTTAAGTCTTCTAAGGCTAGCTACGAGTCTAAATTAGCATCCATAGTTAAAGACAATCATAAGGCATTCTTTAGCTATGTCTGAAACCTAAAAGGGAATGCCCAGCTGTGTGCCAAATTTATGGTGGATGGTACCACTCACATTGAATCTGAGGAAGTTGCCAACCTGCTAGCCAACATATTTTGCAATAACTTCACCCCAGCTCCCACCAGACATACCCCTAAGCATTCCTGGCACCAGTCCTTTACTGAGTATTTCCAAAGAATAGGTCACACAAGCACTTTCCAAGGCTAAAAGCACAGCATCTATGGAACCAGATAACATCCCAGGCTAATTACTTAACAATCTAAAACAAGACCTAGTGGAACCATTTGGTACTCTCTTTAACCTTTGCTTGAGAGCTGGCATTGTCCCAGCAAAGTAGAGAATAGCAACAGTCATCCCTTGCACAATGAGGGTCCAACAACTGACCCAAGGAACTATTGACTCATAAGCCTAACCAGCCTTATCTTCAAGGCCATGGAAAGACTCATCATGGACCTTACCCACAAGGATATAGGAGACCTTGAAACCCTTGACATGACCCAGTTTGGTTTTGTCAAAGGTAGATCTTGCTCATTAAACCTAGTGGACTTCTTTGAGAATGTCATCAAAGACCTGGATGAGGGCACAACAGTACATACTGCCTATCTATATTTAGCTAAGGTCTTTGACACAATCCCCCATTCAGGTATCATAGAGAAACTCTCCCAGCTGGCGATTAACCCATACATTACTAGATGGGTAGCAAACTGGCTTACAGACAGAATGCATACTGTCAAAGTTGGGGAGTCCACTTCCACCAATAGACCAGTTACCAGTCTGGTACCACAAGGATCTGGGCTGGGCTCTCTACTGTTTGGAATCTATTTCTCTGACATGCAGGCAAAGGAAGAAGATCTATGGCTTACCAAGTTTGCAGATGACTGTAAATTTGGGCGTAATCACAGAGTCCCTCAGCGATGCTAACATATTACAGAAAGGGGTGACACAAACAAATGATTGGCTCCAAACTCATAGACTAAAACTTAATGCAAACAAATGCCTCATTATCTCCTTGGGCAAAGAAGTAGCCCCTTCTAATAATGATATAGATAGCACCCCTCTAAGTTCAAACTCAGTGGTGTGAGACATGGGAACACAGGTTAATAGCAATCTAAACTTCATTCACCATGTGTCTGTAGTGGTAAGAAAAGCATTCTACATTGTGTATCTCATAAATAACAGCATCGCAACCAAGACCAAGGAGGTTATAGCTACATTGCACTTGACCCTAATCTGACCACTAATTGAGTACAATGCCCCCTTCTGTATGTACCTCACCAGACACCTGCACAACTGGAGAGGCCACTGAAGTTTTCTAACCAAGAGAATCCAGGACCTTCAAAATATGACATAAATGGAAAGACTGAAAACTATCACTGTACTCTGTATCATACAGGCTACTGAGAGGTGACCTGTGTCTGGCCTACAGAGCAGTTTTGGACCCTGCCCTAATGGAAATGCTGCACATTTGCAAATAAAATAGGACAAGAATAACTTGCTCCAGGGATTTCAACCTAGCCTGTGACATCAACAGAACATGCTGGAGAGACAGCTAAATCTCCCTGAAATTGCTGCTCCTTTGCAATAAGCTCCCACTCCATGTGAAGCAGAACTCCTCAATGACCCTATTCAAGTGCAACACTGACAACTGGATGAGTGACAGTAAATTTACCACAGGAGTGGCATCTATGTCCCTCATGGGCAGGGGCAGTCAGTTCTGATCACAGAGTCACTCTGTTAATAATGACCATCTAACTATGGTCAATAAGGGTACTTAGGTTATTACATCGCTATGCTTGTAAAAGCTCCTAGGGCCATTAACCTAGTAACCTCCTATGAATCTATGAAACCATTTAAGCTCTGTTTCTAAAGCAAGTACTTTTAATTAAAACCCCTTTCTAAAACTGTTCAATTAAGAACCATAACTTTAACACCGTTCCAAACTGAAGTAACTTGCTAGTTCATTATAAGAGTTCCCACTTAAAACATCCTGATCAGGTTTCTGTATTTACTGTTTTCTTTATTTGTCCTATGTGCTTTCATATAGGATTACATGTACATTTCATGGTATATACATCTTGCTTAGTTAAACATGTCAAAATCTTACTTTCAGACTTAATGGTGTTAATAGTCAGAAAGTGTCTCTCAAACCTTCTGTGCACACACTGCAATATCCATATGGATGCACCCCCACACAAATCTGTTGCCAAAACTGGTTTACTAAGTTCCCAATGAAATAACAATGTGCCAAGATACTTAGAAATAAAAGAGTGCAGGTTAGCACCATCTGTATGTCTTTAGCCAATTTTTCATTAATGGGTTCATTGGTTCATAGGTATGTACTAGGCTAACAGACACTGGGGCCTTTTTAAGCCTAGCCATGCACCCCAAATCTCTGACTAGTGCTGGTACCCTTGATAAGTGTAAGGAGGGACTTGGGAGATGAAGCATTTACAAGCAGGGGCCTGGAAGCTGAACCATTTTCCATTAGAGATATAGTTGCCAAACCAGGGATGAAGTTCCTGTGTCCCATACAATTGTCCAAATTACACTTGAATCAGGTTAGGAAGGAACTTTGCTCCACAAGGATAAGGAGAGAGTTCCAGAGATGGAGTAGTCTCTAGGATATAAACCTGTCTCTCCAGTAGGCTCTATTTATATTACAGTCAAGCTTTAAGTCTTTAGAATATTTAATTCTGGTGTTTTTTGCTTTGCAGATATGCAGGAGGTTGAACAGGGTGCGGTTCAACAGTGCCTTGCATGCCAGACATAAATCACCCCTCAACAGCTTGTAGGAGACAGAACACAGGAGACAGGGCTTTCAGGCATCTGCACAGGACATGTTACTTATGCCCTGCATTCTTTTAGTGAGGAACCTCTGTGGACATTAAAATTGTTAGGTGTGCCTGGTTAGGTACATTCCAAAGGGAACATTGTACTTAATGCTAGGTCTGATGAATGCCGAATACAGTGGTACAATGATCTCCTTTGACTTAGATGCCATACCTTAGATGCACAACATAGAATGATTTCCTCATAACTGTACATGTGATGGTCAAAGGCTGGATTACTGCCTACCTATGTCCCCTAGTCCTTGACTATTGGATTGACTCTTAGGGGGTGTGCTGTCAATATGATTGCTACCGGGGTGGATGACTTCCCAAAGGATATTATTATGCATTTCTTGGCATTTTATTTTTGTCCTTCACTCTGACATAAATTATGTGTCTGTGTCAGCCCTTCCTGCAGAGCATTAGTCTCGGGGGAGATTCTATGATTGCTCCTAATTTGCAATCATATACAAATTTCATCAGGCAGAGGCCCTTGACATTGGCCTTGACTTCAGATAAGTAGATGTCAAAAAGGAGTGATCCCATTACTGATCCCTCTGGGAATCTGCTTGTGACTGGCCTCTTTGTAGAGGTGGACTCCCCAGTTCTAACGTCTTGTGTCTGTGAGTCAGCTGGTTATCCACTGAATGACATAAAGGTTTATACCAAATCTCCTGAGTTTGTCAACAATGCCAAAGTGGGATATTCTGACAAATGCCTTGGCCAGTTCAAGGTAGGCAGTGTGAACCATTTTGCCCTCTTCCATTGCTTTGACCTTCTCAAAGATGTCAACCAGGTTTAGTAGGCTTAACCTGCCCTTGATAAAACCAAACTGGGTTGGGTCCAGTGTCTGGAGGTTTCCCTTGTTATTATCAATCATTTCCATGATACTTCTTTCCATGGCTTTGCATATGAGAATAGTGAGACTTATGGGTCTGCAGTTTCCAGGGTCTGCAGATGGCCCCCCTTTGTACTGAGTGATTGCAATTGCTGTTCTCCATTCATGAGGCAGAACGCCTGTTTGAAGGCTATGATTAAATAGTGATTCCAGAGGGCCTGGTAAGTCATTTCATGCTATTTAGAAGGCAGCTTGGGATACTGTCCGGGCCCATCAATAAAGTATTCTTGGCCTTAGAAAAAGCATGGAGGACATGTTCCCTACTGAAAGTTGGAAAAAGTTATATTTGATGATATTTCCTGAGGGGAGGCTGAGAGACAGGGGGTTAAAGTTAGAGATGAATCTGTCTGTAGGTTTGCTATATCTTCTGGCTCAGTATAGGTGGCTCCATTAACAATGAGCTCTGTACACAACTGTGCATTGCCTTTGAGGTTGCAGACATAGCAAAAGAATGCTCTGTGGTTGTCCTTGGCCTGGGAAACCAAATTTTTACCTTTAGTAAACTTTACTTGTCCTCTGAGTTTGCTTAGTTCGATGACAGGGTTTTTGTCCTGCTGGGTGCTACACCTCCTAATTTTTCCCATGATTTTCCTCCTTCTGTTATACAGCCTATTGATGTTTTGATTTTACCAGAGCAGCTGTTTTGTTTCATAGGTTCATAAGTTCATAGGCGTTTACTAGGCTAATGGCCATAAGGGTCTTTTTAAGACTAGCCATGCACCCCAAATCTCTGACAAGTTCTGATATCCTTGATAAGTGTAAGTATGGGCCTGGGAGATGAACCATTTACAGGTTACCTGTGTCCAATAGAGACAGAGGTGCCAAACCAGGGATGACTTTCCGGTTTCCCATCCAATTGTCCAAGCTGCACTTGAATTGAGTTAGGGAGGAACTCTGCTTCACATGGATGAGGAGCCTGTTCCATAGACAGGGTAATCTCTAGGATACAAACCAATCTCTCCATCAGGTCCTACTTATATCACAGGCAAGGTTTAAGTCTTTAGAATGGGTAATTATGGTGCTGTTTCTTTTGTGGATATGCAGGATGTCCATCAGAGTAGGGTCTGACAATGCCCTGTATGCCAGGCATCGATTTCCCTTCAAAAGCATGTAGGAGGCAGAATACAGGGATAGGGCCTTGAGGCTGTCTGCATAGGACATTTTACTTAAGCCCTGTATTCTTTTAGTGAGAAACCTCTGGTATGTTCCAAGTGTTGGATATGCCTGCTTAGGTACATAGCAGACAGGCACTGTACTCAATGTTAGGTCTGATGAATGCTGAATACAGTGGAACAATGACTTTCTTGGCCTTAGATGCATTACATTTGTTTATAAGTTGCGCAACATAGAATTATTTCCTCACCATTGTAGACACATGATGGTCAAAGGTTAGATTACTATCTATGTGTGTCCCTAAGTCCCTGACTACTGGGTCAACTCTAAGGGGTGTGTTGCCAATATGATAGCTGCTAGGGATGGATGACTTCTCAAAGGATACTATTATGCATTTCTTGGCATTTTGAGTTACTTTTGTACTTATTCCTGATGGATGCAGCTGCCTCTGTTCAGCTATTAACATGCTTGCTTGTATAGGGTTTCTGTCACCAGTTTTGCATTGGCAGCAGTGTTCTCAAAGTTTAGGGGTCTTGAATTTTTTTTTCAGTTTTCATTTAATAGTATGAAGTTAGCCTTAGAGTAGTTCTTGAAAATTCCAGGCTTAGCTGGGGTTCCAGGTTTTACCAGAGAGGATATTACACTAGGGGGTGTGCAGCACTGTCCCATGTTAGCAGGAGCAGGTCCAGCATGTTTGTGCCTTTGGTTGGCATATTGGCAGTCTGGTACAGAGTTTGTGTTTACAACATCCAGGAATCTCTGTGCCTGTATGTTTGGATTAATATATGATTCCCAGTTAACAGTGGGGTAATTCAAGTCTCCCATGAATATGGTATTGGTTTAGCTAGTGAGTGTTTACATCAAGCTTAAGTAAGTGATATGGGTCTCCTGAGTCATAGAGGGGACCTATAGTTTGAAAGGAATTGATATGGGATTTTGCCTATGGTGATTTGAACATGGAGAACAAAGCTTGAGTGTATTATCCTGTTTGACCAGACTTGAGGTATTATTTATTTTTGATGCAAATTGAGACACTTCCACCTTTAGTCCTTGCCTGTGTAGTAGATGGGCCTAATTGTGTGGAAGGCATTATAGACTTGCACTTTTGGGGTGTTCTCTGTGACTTTAACCCATGTTTCAGTGGCTGTAAAGATGTCAGTATTCTCAAGGGTGGAGAGAACTTTTAGGGAGTAGAGTTTCTTGCATAGACTCCTAGCACTGAGCAGTAACACCTTCAGATTTTTCTGGTTTGGTTTGGTATGTTAGAAGTATTTTCAGTTTGACATTGCCTAAAAATGGGGGAGGACAGTGTTTTAGCTAATGTCTGAAAGCTTAGAGGGGAAAGCTGAAGAACTCCCCTGGCAAAGCAGTGTGGTCGATTGAGTATCTCCTTCCATGATGACAAAAACTGCACCACGCTTAGAATTACACCAGAAACTAAGCAAATTATTAAAGCTAGTCTTCTGTTAGTACTGTGGCATCATCCTTTGAGAAGGCTGAATGCTGCAAGCTCAAGGGTGTCTCTGTCCAGGACATCTCAGGTCATTTACACCCAAGGAGACAATGAGTCATACTGTTACGTTCCAGTAACCTGAGTGCATGTTTAATGTGGCAGATCCTGGCCCCTTATAAGCAACTGTCCATGACTTTCTCCTTAATCGTCCTGGTGAGAGGGACATCAGTGTGTCTCACAATGGAGTCTCCAATGACCAGAATGTTGAAATGTGTGGTGGCTTGCCTTATGGGCTTCAAATTATAGGCACTGTGAGATGTGGCTCTATCTGTTGAAGTGGGTGTTGTTTTGAAAGATTGCATTAGGGGTTGCTGAGGGAATTTGTTATGGGTACTTCATCTAGGATGTCTCTGGGGTTTAGGCAGGCTACAACTGTGCCTGATGGGTACAGCATGTGAACTACTGACAACATTATTGACATCACAAGTACTTTTATGCAAGATATTTGTCTACAGTGACATTGTGTAAATACATCTCTCAAATATCTATCAGTTTATTTGAGAACAAGTAGGTAGTCAGTAAATATAAGCTGGTAATGGAAATAGTAGAAATGTTCATATCCATTGCAACAGACCCTTTTTACTGATTAGATGGTTGTGGTGAGAATATAAATTAAAGTCAGGAGTATCAGGTTTGCATCTCTGTGGGCAGTCCTTGTCACTGCAAATTGGTTGCCCTGTGTGCAACTAGTATTTGTGAAATTTCATGGGTCCTTTCAAAGGAAAAATGTCAACTCAAGATGCCTGCATCTACACAGGGCACTGCCAAACAATTTGAGGTAAACTAATAAAGTAGACCCTGATGATTTATGGATGAAGTATTTTGACTTCATGTTGATGGGATACAATGATCATCAGTCTTGTCCCAGATAAATGAATCAATACCTTCTGCTTCTTCTCTCACCAGAAGCACAAATTCCATGCTTTCACCTGTGAAGCAGTTTTCAGGAATATGACTACTGAGAGGCAGAATGTAGGCTCTCCAATGATTGGTGGACTTGGACAAGATATTGCAGATTTTAAAGGTAAGATGGAAAGAATGGGTTAATATCCTAAGAGTTGCAGTATGCACTAAGCAGTTATATATGAAGGGGGGGTGATCTAAATGGAGAGCCACTAATTAAAAAAAGATAGATTGGATGGGAGTTGACACTTGATATTTCAACTATGTTTTGATTAGGAATCCCTTCCCCACGTTCTTTTACAGAAACTTAATGTTTGCCAAATATTTTATTTAAAACAAAATTTCTTCTGAACAGCATCTCCAAAGCAATATATATTTTATACTCACACTCACTGCACAAAAATCCATCACATCTCTTGTTAAATTCATAACTCTTCTAAATTTGTCAAATGGCATGAAGTCTATTAAACAAAGAGGGTGTTTGAAGAAAATTCTAGAAGCATGATAGGAGCAGTGTGTTTTCACCAGTTTCTTATTCTAATCCCATTATCAGGTCAACCAACCAATTTCAAATCCATGTAATATTTTATATTTGTTTAAGATTTCCATGAGAATTTGAAACCTATTAACTTTGTGTTAATGAGTGTATACACTGAACACATTATTTCTGCTTAAAAACCTCAGCTTTGGCTGGCTAAGAACTTGCTGTATTCAACTGGATGTATAAGAAAATTTAAGTACCTTTATCGCACTTTTTTTTTCAAAAAAATATAGTATTTAAATTGATTTTAACTGTGTGTTGCAGGAATATTAACTGAACTGGAAGTTAGTCAGTTTTTGCTGAATTTTGTTATTTCCTAGTAATTACAGGTGTGGGAGTAGCCACAGTCTTTGATTTCCTGTCCTTACCTATTTAAGTGGTACAGTGTGAAATATTTTCTGCTTAAAACCTCAGCTTTGGCCGGCTAAGAACTTGCTGTATTCAACTGGACGTATAAGAGAATTTAAGTACCTTTATCTGCACTTTTTTCAAAAATACAGTATTTAAATTGATTTTAACTGTGTGTTGCAGGAATATTAACTGAACTGGAAGTTAGTCAGTGTTTGCTGAATTTTGTTATTTGCTAGTAATTACAGGTTTGGGGGTAGCCACATTCTTTGATTTCCTGTCCTTACCTATTTAAGTGGTACAGTGTGAAATATTTTCTGCTTAATAACCTCAGCTTTGGCTGGCTAAGAACTTGCTGTATTCAACTGTACGTATAAGAGAATTTAAGTACCTTTATCTGCACTTTCTTTCAAAAAAATACAGTATTTAAATAGATTTTAACTGTGTGTTGCAGGAATATTAACTGAACTGGAAGTTAGTCAGTGTTTGCTGAATTTTGTTATTTGCTAGTAATTACAGGTGTGGGGGTAGCCACATTCTTTGATTTCCTGTCCTTGCCTATTTAAGTGGTACAGTGTGAAATATTTTCTGCTTAAAACCTTAGCTTTGGCCCGCTAAGAACTTGCTGTATTCAACTGGACGTATAAGAGAATTTAAGTACCTTTATCTGCACTTTTTTTTTCAAAAAAATACAGTATTTAAATTGATTTTAACTGTGTGTTGCAGGAATATTAACTGAACTGGAAGTTAGTCAGTGTTTGCTGAATTTTGTTATTTGCTAGTAATTACAGGTGTGGGGGTAGCCACATTCTTTGATTTCCTGTCCTTGCCTATTTAAGTGGTAGAGTGTGAAATATTTTCTGCTTAAAAACCTCAGCTTTGGCCAGCTAAGAACTTGCTGTATTCAACTGGACGTATAAGAGAATTCAAGTACCTTTAGCTGCACTTTTTTTTTCAAAAAAATACAGTATTTAAATAGATTTTAACTGTGTGTTGCAGGAATATTAACTGAACTGGAAGTTAGTCAGTGTTTGCTAAATTTTGTTATTTGCTAGTAATTACAGGTGTGGGGGTAGCCACATTCTTTGATTTCCTGTCCTTGCCTATTTAAGTGGTACAGTGTGAAATATTTTCTGCTTAAAAACCTCAGCTTTGGCTGGCTAAGAACTTGATGTATTCAACTGGACGTATAAGAGAATTTAAGTACCTTTATCTGCACTTTTTTTCCCGAAAAAATACAGTATTTAAATTGATTTTAACTGTGTGTTGCAGGAATATTAACTGAACTGGAAGTTTTGACTCTGCTCTTCAGTTAGTCCCACTCACCCTCCATGCTTTTGCTTTCGTGTTAATCTTACTTGCCTTGAAACTGCCCACTCCTCTTGTAAATTTGTGTTTGGATACTCGTGGGCCCATTTCATTTGCTCACTCAACTGTGTGCAGTGAGATCATATTCTGATTTCAGACACTCCTACTGTGTACAAAGAGAGCATCTGGGAAACAGAAAAAAAAAATTTAAGCTTGTTTCCTGCCTTTCCTGTTAAGTGGTATAGACTATTTGTAGGCTTCTGAGCCCCCAGGCCCTTCTGTGTTGGAGGGAAGCCTTCTAGCTTAGTTTTTTTTCTTATAACTAGCCAGTTTTCTAGTTTCAGCACTCAAATCTGTTTCTTTGATCTCAGCACTTGTTCAGAAAAAAAAAATGTCATCTGCTTTTACTGTACTTGTGTTTCTACCTACTTTATTTTACTTTTGTATCATCTTAAAAGTACTCAATTGTATTTATTACTGCTTGGTGTAACTCATTCTAAGCCTTTTGGTTTAAACACTTGGGCTTTGGACTAGTTGTTTTGCACTGAGAGGGTTTGTGGTCTGCACTGTAGTGGCAGAACAGGTAGCTTACATCCTTCTAGGTTGGGAACTGCTGATTGAGGGCTCAGTGTCTGTTATTCTAAAAGTGTATTAATTCTGGTTTAAGCACTTGGGCTTTTAGGCCAGTTATTTTATATTAAGAGGGTTCGTGGTCTGCACTCTTGTGGGAGGAGAGGCTGGACTCTGCCCTTCTGAGCTGGGAATTTCTGGTTAAAGGCTTATAGTGCATGCATATCTGAACTGCTTCTTACTGAAGTTGGTGCGCCTTGTTTGCTGTGGCATAGACTGGATTTGGGCCTGATGGATCTAGCTTTGTTTGTGTAACTTGAACACTAATCCAGGCATTATCTAAAGTATTCAATTGTATTTATTACTGCTTGGTAGTAAGTTGATTAAAGTGTAGCTGTCATTCTAAGTCTTTTGGATTAAGCACTTGGGCTTCAGACCAGTTTTTTTGCATTAGGAAAATTTGTGGCATGCACTGAGGTGGCAGGACAGGTAGCTTTCATCCTTCTAAGTTGGGAACTGCTGATTGAGGGCCCAGTGTCTGTTATTCTTAAAGTGGATTAGTTCTGGTTTAAGCACTTGGGCTTCAGGCCAGTTATTTTACATTAAGAAGGTTCGTGGTCTGCACTCTTGTGGGAGAAGAGGCTGGACTCTGCCCTTCTGAGCTGGGAATTTCTGGTTAAAGGTTTATAGTGCCTGAATATTTGAACTGTATCTTACTGAAATTGGTACACCTTGTTTGCTGTAGCATAGACTAGATCCAGGCCTGCTGAATCTAGCTTTGTTTATATTCTTGTTGTTTGTTTGCTTGTTATTTCCCTGGAACGCTAATTCCACCTAAAACGTGGCTTCTCAGTGCTTCTGTGGATCACTAGTGATATTTGCATTGCTTACTGTACTTATTTCCTTGTTTCACTTGAAAGAAAGTTACTGTTTGTCGTTTTTGCATTTAAGTTACCTGTAACACATTGCACTTAAGTTACCTGGCACTTGCTCGCTAAAGCAATTATATGTCAGCACTAAAAATTAAAAGCACTACACCCTCACTCCCCACTGGCCCTTGTTTTCAATTATTAAGGAATTCCCAATATTATTCTAGCATGTCCAAAGGTCAGTTGTCAATCTCCTCTCCAGTCCAGCTGGTGAAACTGGGAATCTTGAGGCAATGTTACAACTGCCTCATGTACACAGACAACCCTCTCCTCCTCCCAACAAATTCCAACACATGTGAGAGATGCAACCATATAGCCAAACTGGAGGCTAAGCTCTCTCAACTCAGTACTGGCATAACCAGTCAGGAGGAGAAGGAAACCACACTCACTACAATTCCAGTCTCACATAGACCTACCACGACAGCAAACCAAACACATAATCACACAAAAACATACATGGAGGCTCTAAATAAAGATCTGCCTAAGCAGCAGAGACCTCCAAAGCAGACACCCAAGCAACCGCTACCCCAAAACAAAACACGTGCAACACATATCTCACAAAGCCAGTGTGCCAAACAGTCACAGCCCTTAAGACTAAACAACACACCTGATACACTTGTAATAGGTGACTCTATCGCCAGGCACACTGACGTCCCGCTCACCAGGCTGAACAAGGAGAGGGTCACGGTGAGCAGCCTGTCGGGCGCTAGGATCCGCCACATAACATAAGCACTCAGGTCACTCCAAGGCAAGTACAAATATGACTCAGTCATTGTCCATGCTGGTGTGAATGACCTGAGATGTACCTCCCTGGACTACATGAAAAGAGACATAAAGGAGCTCTCTGAGCATGTAGCCCAGGCCGGTATGACCCTGACCTTGAGTAGCATCTTTCCCTCACCAAGAATGATGCCACAATATGAAGACAAGATGATCAATTTCAACAACTGGCTTAAGTACTGGTGTCATTCAAAGGGGATCCAATGCCTGTCAGCTTGGGATGATATGCTCGACAAGCCACAATGCTTCGCTAGGGACGGCTTGCACCTGTCACCCCTGGGCTTTTGGATATTGGCAAAGGCTCTTGCTAGCCCATAGTGCCTTTTTAGGCAAGGCTCAAAAGACAAACCCATCTCCATAGGTATCACAAGGGATAAGAAACTAAGAGTAATGCTACTCAACGCCAGAAGTCTAAACCTCAAGATGCACACTCAAACTCTCCTTAGCATGGAGAACATTGATATCTGTGCAGTAACAGAAACCTGGTTCAGGGCTCCCGAGAGCACCCCAGCACTACCAGGTTATACCTCATACCATGCTTTTTGGCCCCAAAACTTGGACTGAACCACAAAAGGAGGGGAGTATCGATATTCATCAAAGATACCCACAGCTCCAGGTTGGTGGCAAAGCACGAAGCATCAGAGACTATCCATGTGCAACTAACAGTGGGTAAAACTGCCTTCCAGTTTATAGCCTGCTACAGACCACCCTCCCAAACCCAGGAACCCCACTTGGCCTTTCTGAGAACACTGGAAAATATGAAGGTCTCTCCAAACACCATTATATTGGGCGACTTCAACTACCCAAACATAGACTGGGAGCATTACTCTAGCTCCAACACCTAGCCCAAAGGTTCCTAGAATTTATAAACTCAAATGCTATGGAACAACTTGTTACCACTCCCACAAGAGGGGAAAACATACTGGACCTGATCATCACCAACATGGGGACTCTGTGCTCCAGACCAGAAGTGTATCCCTCACTGGTAAGATCAGACCATAAACTAATCTCACTGGATATTCACATCCCGACCCTACCCCCTGCCCAGAAAACCACAGTGAAAATCGTCTCTAAAGCAAATTTCACACTCCTCAAAACCGAGGTGGAATCCTTCAAAGCCCCCGGGCCTGTGGAAAATACGGCCCAGACCGCAGAATCCTTTATAAATGCATTCTATGAACACCTTCAGGAATGCATGGATCATGTGATCCCAAATAAAACCAAGACCCAATCCTCCAAAGGCAGACATCCTGTCTGGTGGACCCCAGCCATAAACAAACTATACAATAGAAGGAGGAAGCTACTAAATGATAGAGCAAAATCCCAAAAAGGGAAGGCATCACTGATCAGTATTAGCAAAAAACTACGGGCACTCATAAAATTGTCTAAGGCCAACTTCAAGAGAAAAATTGCACAGGACACTTAGGATAATCACAAGGCTTTCTTTAGTTATGTTAGGAACCTGGGTGGTAATTCCCAGATATGCTCAGAATTAGTCCAAAATGACAAAAAATACACTGAACCCACAGACATTGCCAACATCCTAGCTGACAGGTTCAGCACAAACTCCCCCCCCACCAAAAGGGCAAATATCTATCCCAGCAGAGTGCTGCCCCCCTGACATCTCAGATGCTCAGGTAAGAGCCGCCCTCTCCAAAGCAAAAAACACAGCATCAATGGGACCAGACGGTGTCCCAGGCTGCGCCCTACATGAACTCCAAGAAGAGCTAAACCCAAACATAAAACTACTGTTCAACCTCAGCCTTACTACAGGATATGTGCCCAAAGAGTGGCATACAGCAACAGTGGTCCCTCTCCATAAAGGTGGTGCCTCAACGGATCCTGGAAACTATCGCCCCATAAGCCTGACTAGCTTGGTCTGCAAAACTATGGAAAGGATCATCATGGACCTCATAAATAAAGATATTGGGGACCTACAGACACTGGATCCTACCCAGTTCGGCTTTGTTAAGAGCAGATCCTGCCTCTTAAACCTGGTTGATTTCTTTGAAACAGTCACCAAGGCCATTGACGAGGGGAAGGTGGTCCACACAGCCTACCTGCACCTCGCAAAAGCCTTCGATACAATACCCCACTCGGCATTATAGATAAGCTCACCAGCTTAAATATAAACCCCTATGTCACTAGATGGATTGCAAACTGGCTCAAGGACAGAACCCACATGGTTAGAATTGCTGGAGCCATGTCAGACTCCAAACCAGTTACAAGTGGTGTCCCACAAGGCTCAGTCCTGGGACCTCTCTTGTTCGGTATATATTTCTCGGAGGTACAGGCCAACACGGAAGGACTGTGGCTGACCAAGTTCGCAGATGACTGCAAACTGGGCACCATAATCGACTCTCCAGCCGACACAAGCATCCTCCAAAAGGGCCTCATAGAAACAGACAACTGGTGCCAGAGCCATGGCCTCAAGCTAAATGCCAAAAAGTGTATAGTCATCCCCTTTGGCAAAAACAAAGTGCCCACAAATTAACACATAGGTGGTAATCTATTAAGTACAGAAGAAGCAATTAGGGACCTGGGGACCCAAGTTTGATAGCAATCTCTCATTTGACAACCACATGGCCAAAGTGGTTAGAAAAACATTTTATATAGCCCACCTAATCATGAAGGGATTCACATCTAGATCAGGGGAGGTCATCGTGCCTCTTTACTCATCCCTCATCAGGCCCATAATTGAGTACAATGCCCCTTTTGGGATGTACCTTACCAGACACCTGCAGCAACTGGAAAGACCCCAAAAGTACCTCACCAAGAGGATCAAAGGGCTCAAACAGATGCCATATGCTGCCCGGTTAAAGAAACTCCAGCTCTACTCAGTGGCATACCGCCTGTTCAGAGGCGATCTGTGCCTGATGTATAAAGCCCTGTCCAACCCGGAATTAATGGACATGCTGCACCTCAGAAAATCCAAATCCCATCGTGCTACGCGCTCGGGAGACTTGAACCTCAGCAGTGAAATAAATAGGACATGCTGGAGGGACAGATTTATAACCCAGAGGCTCCCTTCACTCTGGAATAAAATCCCAGTCCAGGTTAGGCAGAGTCCCTCATTGACTCTCTTCAAGAGGAATCTTGATGAGTGGATGGGAGATCGTAGGTTTACCTCGGGTATCACTTCTGTGTCACTGTTAGACAGAGGCACAGTATACTAACCTCGAAAAAGGGCATAGCAAAATAAATTTAAAATGGGTGGCGAAAGCCAAACACATTCTGGCTAGGCTTATAAATGCCCTAGGTCAGATAGCCTAGTATGAACCTATGAACCTATAAAGAAACCCATATCTAGGTTAAAATATGCAGGTGCATATGCTAAAATCATAGCAGCTCCTCAAGTTCATAAAATATTCTGACCACTAAACTAAAACACATTGCAACCTAGCCAATATTTCAGCAAACAACACAGTTATAATTCAAAGCCTCTTTTACAAGCAAAAGGATATGGCATGAAGTACTAATTTAAACCTGAATAACAAACAAGCAAGAGGAAAGTCATTTACACATAGCAGAAACCTACCTCTCAACTATCCAGATTTTCACAGAATGCCCAGATTTTCACCTCACTGTTTTGGTCTGTTCTTCATAAAATTTGTGTTTTTCTGGCAACTTAGTGAAGACTCATTCATGTCACTAAGAAATGACAGAAATTTGAGTTTAGACTTCATATCCTTTAGAAAATGCATGCTGATGCAAAACCTGTTACTCTAGCAAATGTTTAAGGGTATAAGAGCAGTATTTAAAACTTGTCCCTAGTTTTGCCCCCCACACATTAATTTGAGTTTTCCACAGATTTCTTCAGCTAAAATGTCGAAAGCTATGAACAGAAGTACTATCTGCAAATTGTTTGCATAAGCTGTTTAAATTGTTTTACGAGTTCCACTTAACCTATAAAAATCAACTTTTAGTATGAAGGACCATCTCCTTTAAAATAGCTATCCAATCCATTACTAAACATCACTCCTATGACTTCTCAATTCCACCAGTACTGAATCAGAAATCTGCCAAAGACATTACCTAACCCTACAGTGACCAAAACGGGGAATATTTTTAACATCCATTATAACTGTCTGGCATACATTGCACCCTTGTTTATGGAGAACATCTTAGAAGTATAGCAAGGCAATAGCTTAATACTCTGTACCATTCCAGGCAACAGACACTGTTTTTGCGTGTGTGTGTGTGTGTGTGTGTGTGTGTGTGTGTGTGTGTGTGTGTGTGTGTGTGCGTGTGAACTCCCAGAACAGAGAAAACTAACCCCAAGAAAGGCATCACTTGACAACCAGGACAACATAGCAAACAACAAAGCAAGAAAACCCTCTAAAGTGGGGGGCATTGCCTACCACACCCCCTAATTAAATATACAAACTCTGAGATCACACTACAGTGGGGAAAGTTAAAAGTTCACCATGGTAGCCAAGTGGTTCATTTCTCAGAGTTAGTTTTCACTGTTCCAGGTGTTCGATGTTGTGAAGATTAATCTGTCTTTGATATTCTGGTACTTCGTTCTTTGAAGTAGCCCATGTATGGTGATATATATATATATATATATATATATATATATATATATATATATATATATATATATATATACACACACATATACATACACACACACACACACACACACACACACACACACACACAATTGCAAATATTACAAATTCAAAACAATCTAATAACATAACCTCCATCAGAGTAAAACTGAATCAAATTATATTATTTTAACCATGTACAAATGTTACTACAAACAATGAACTCATGAAAGTTATCCTCTCAAAATAAGCTTGATATACAGTGCTCCATCCTCTCAGCCCACCACATTAAACCTAAATAAAATATAAAAAGTATGATTATAGTAAATATTAAAAATAATGCTCTCTAAATCACAGACAGTCTTATGCCTTGAATGTTGCCCTATAACAACTGTATAAACAAGGGAAGCAATTAACCTCATAATTTCACTCAGTCAGCTGCCCAACCAGCAAATAATGTCACATAGTTGCAGAGACAAATGTGTCAACCCAGTTACCTGGAGTCATTTAACTTCAGTCCTATGTAATTTTCAATAACTTTAATAACAGATATAAACCCATATCAACAGTACCCTTACGGAATTAAATACATTGACATTCAAGATATTCAAGACATAAATCCACTCAGGTGTAACCTTTTTCTGAGCTAAATAATTACTTTATATAAATCATAATAATTGTAATTTATTTAACAGGAGGGCAGCCTGAGAAGCATTAACATTATAAATCATCCTAAGCATTCGCATAACCTTAATATAGCTGCACATCATATTGCTTTTTCTAATCCTCTGGCAACTGCATATGACCTCCACTTTTCCATCACACAATTCCATCCTCCAATAGTTAAAGTCACAAGCAAAGCCTTCCTGGAACCAGAGATAGAACACAGAATAAACCGCAAACTCTGGTAAAGTAGCTACCAAAATCACTGAACCTTTAATAATCCACAAATACGGTAAAGCACTTTTGTCTACACCTATATACATCATCAGAACCGTTGTTAAAAGAAAAAATTATGTTAAAATACATTCAGGAAGTGGCATGTCTCTGAAATGCTCCAATCGGCATGTCATGAGTAAAAAAGCCAGGAACCCTTGTGAAATGACTTTTAAGGGCCTTAAAGGGCACTCAGTGTTGTCAAGTAAAACTGAAAACCAATTAAAAACATAAAATAAAATAAAAATACAAATACAATGTAATACACTAATTTGTAAGGCTATAAACATAAACAGCTTTAGTTTGCATCCTATAATTTCCCAAAAGTACCAAAAATCATAATTTGCTTGCACATTTTTTCAACTCACTGTTGATAGATACGTTTTCATTGATACCGGGTGTGATAGTAGCATCTAATTTAAGTTGCCAAAATAATTCTCGGTTCAAAAGTTTGTTCATCCAGTCACCAGAGGGGGGAAAAGCACACACTTGCTCAATCACTGAGAAAGTAAAGTGTTTGAAACTAGCACACAGCATGGAATGTTTAGCAAGCGTATTCATCCTCTAATAGTTGCAAGAACCTTCCAGAGGTACAAAAGAAAATTTAACAACAGGCCAGCATAGCTATAGTAACATGCAGATGCAGTATAATCATCCATCTAAACAAATTTAACATCAATATAGTAAAAGTCATGGTATGGATTTGTGTCAATAGCTCAACAATCCATTCTTTGAACACAAAAACCTCCCAAATTTTTCACTGAAAGCACTGTAAGTAAATCTCTTTCACATGCATCCCTATGTTGAGTGACCCCACACACAACTCCTGAACTTAAATATGCCAACTCTAAGGTTTTACAACAGTGGATCAAAGGGAGGTCTTCACTATCAACCAAAGTGCTTTTGGCAAAACAGTTAGCAGAAATGTCAATTGCTTAAATTGCAGTCAACATAGTGGCACTCTCCCAACAAAATTAAACAATAGTATAATGTCTTGAAACATTTTACAGTTTAATATAAGCATTTATAAAGTCCTATATATTGTGAAACATTTAGCACACTAATTGCAGCATATCCTAACATTAACACTTTATCACAAAATATATCCTTTTACTGCCTTTCCTTAAGGAACACATTCAATAACATTCTTAAAGTATGTAACTACATGCATTTGTTACATGAAGCTGCAATCACCACTCATAAAATAGGATTTACAAAAATATGACTGTATTTATACCTTCATTTAGAGCTTAGAATAAAAGTCAACTGCTTGTTTGAGGTCCAAAGCTTGCAATCCCTTCATATTATACATAGCATGCCTCTTAAACATTTTATTACTGTGCCCTTCCAATTACCCATTGTCATTTCAAAAGATATTTATAACCCCTCTTAAAACCACCAGCATATGCAAGCCAAGATAGAAAGAAAACATACGTGTTTTTACACACACACACACACACACACACACACACACACACACACACACACACACACACACACACGGAACTTATTTGCTACCATCTTGAAATAATGTGATGTACTTAAAACTTCAGAGCCAGCCCTCATTTATATATAGCCTCTTGATGTATAGTGCACTCAAAACATTTGGTTAATCCTTATTAAATCTTGTCACTCCAAATTAGAAATGAAGAAAAACATTAACACATAATGCAACAACTTAATAATCAGCATTCTGACTTTGTTAGCAAGTTTCATAACATATTTAAATATTCAATGTTAACAAAGCACTATCAAATCAGATATAGTCAAGAGTCACTAGAAGTAATATGTTCAGTACACTGACTTGTGAGTCCCTGGTCATGTTGGTGTCTTCACTAGTACTCGCCCCTCACATTTCAGCAGCATAGACCCTCAAACCAGTCTCATTTGATATCCATGTTCAAAAGTAAATTTCACATCTCAAATTCATCATTAAAGCAACTCATACACATTTTTTTAATCAAATGGGTAAATAAAAAATGGACTAATAAGACATAGAACAGAAAAAAATGGTTTTATTTTATCTTACTTGTAAAAAAAAGTCTTCTTTAAATAAAATGCTGTAATTAAATCAAAACGTACTTCAACAAAGTATTAGTTTAAGGGTATGCACACTTATGCAACCAGCTTAATATACTTTATTTATTTTTTATATTTTTTCCCCTAACAGATTTGTTTGTTTTTCAATCGAATTGTACAGGTTATAGGTCACATTAAAGGTGGGAAAAGTTTTGAAATGATTTATTGTGGTATCATTTTTTTATATCACAAAAACCTAGCATTTTAACAGGGTGTGTAAATTTTTTATATCCACTTTATGTCTTTCCTGCTTATCATAATATTGTAAAAGCATTGCAGTTATAATCACACACACACACACACACACACACACACACACACACACACACACACACACACACACACACACACACACACACACACACACACACACACACACACACACACACACACACACACACACCTAGACACGTGTGTCCACACACACACACACCTAGACACATGTGTGTCCATCAATTATAGCAAATTAAATTTGGGAACAAACATATTTGTCCAGGGACATCTTCAGTTAAAAGTTAGAGGGAGTTAAATGAGAATAGGATGGTTGTGGGGCTGTGGGGGGAAGGAGGTTAAGGTTAAGTCATAAAGGGAGGCTTGATTAGACTCTGGAAGGGAAGGGTTAATTTTTTAGGGGAAGGTTCAGAGGAAGTGAGGTAGTTGTAGGGCGGGACTTAAGTGTTTTGCATTAGTATAACTGGGAAGGGGAATCATATTTTGGTGTGATTTTGCTAAGGCAAGTGTTACGTCCGAGATGACCTGTAGGTATTCCTGGAGAACAGGTAGGCCTCGGGTTAATGATGGCTGGTTGTAGGAGGTAGGTGGTTTGTGTATATATATATATATATATATATATATATATATATATATATGTGTGTGTGTGTGTGTGTGTGTATTATATATACACACACACATATATATATATATATATATATATATATATATATATATATATACATATTTATGCTTTCATGTCTTCCCCTTGTTGTTAGGTGTTTTGGAGAATTTGGGGCTAGATGGGGTATTTGTGTCTGATGCTGTGGAGAGTTAGGTTTGTCTGTGTATTATTGTCTCTTGTTTGAGTTTTAATGCAGTATTGTACAGCAGTGACCATGCCTTCCCCCTCCTTTCATTAGGCAGGGCTTCTCCTCTGGGGAGATGTCCTTGTTTCCAAAAATTGTTTTCTAGTTTGTATTTTTGAGACATCGGGCTCTCTGGTGGTGGAGAGGTTTTGGTTATGCAGCTCAGTCCCCTTGTTGGTGTTGGCTGTTTGGTGGTTTCATGGGCATTTATTAGGTGGTGATGTGTATGTTTTTCACTGAGGAAGGGCTTGAGATGTTCGTTGGTAGGAGTGGAACAGCAGAATGGGTGTTTCACTGCTTGGGGCAGTCCCTGAGTTAAAGTGTATGGTACAGAGTTGGGAGCCACCTGTGAATAACTGACATTCCTTTGCATTCACAGTGAAGTAGTAACAGTTGTGGGGGGTTGGTGTACTTTCTGATGCAGTGTATAGGACTGCCATCCCCCTTCAGTGCATGCATGCTCTATGTTAAGTATTCTGGCAGGTGACTGGCAGTTTTATTCAGTTGTCACTCTTCTGTATTTGATACTGACATTTCCATGCTCTCAAGTGATGAAAGACTTCTTAGGCATGCTTGTAGAACACGTTCCCACCAAACAAAAATAGTTACATACTAAATAAAAACAAATGCATTGATGTTGGGAGTAAGGGAAATTACATTCTCATATTTTGGGTGGAATGTTCAAGTTGTTTATGGACCTCTTGTGTTTGTTACCATTTTTACTGGGCATGGGTTTGCCCATTATAGGGCTACAATTTTGTCAGTGTATTGCTAAAATATTTTATACAGAATACAAAATAAGATGGTAATGCAGAAGGTCTTTCAAGAGTTCCAATATAAGAAAATACAGAGAAAATAAATGAAGGAATGAGTATTAAAAAAAAAACAACATGGAAGGAAAGAAGAACGGTAAAGGGGCAGCAGGAGACCACAAATGGGGACACAATTTAAACATTGCTTTATAAATTAGTAAGTTGGTTGAATAACAGGAGTTAGATAAGCAGGCAATTTCTAAATGATATGAAGTTGGAAATTCAAGAGGATGTAATTATTTAGTTGACTGTACTCCTTAGGTCATCCTAGTGATAAAAAAAAAAATTAAGCAGAACAGATTGAAAAATATGAGTCAAGAATCTGGGCTTTCTGTGGAAGTCAGACAGTTGAGAGTTAGGGGCAGGAAACTTAATCAGTAGTTGGAATGGATTGACAGGAGAGGTTGACATATTGGTTAAGGTGATTACTGGGATAGAAGCCTATGGACATCAGATGGGGTTTGTCATTCGCATGAGGTAATGGGTGCTGCCATATGAGTACAACATGTGAGTCATGATTAGGAGTGCTTGCTTCAGAAGTTGGTAGGTGACAGTTCAAAGACAATTATTTATTTTTTATCTGAAGTGTTAACGTGTTTTTCTTTGCAGCAGATGGCGAATATGTAGAGTTTGTGGCACAGGTGGACAGCCATTGTGTCACTGTGTAACAGCTGTTCCAGGAGGTGCATAATGCTGAGTCTGTGAAGGCAGATGAAGTAGGTGAGGCCAGTTGAAATAGATGTCGGGAGGTGAAAAGACCAGGTCGCTGGCTTGAGGAAAGTGGGCATGGTAGTTGAGAGATGTGGTAGTAATGGATCTTCTGGCTGCTGGAGTGGCACAGGATGGAGCATCAGGTAATGATATGCTGTTAGTAGTCCCTTTAGGCAGGGCAGGTTTGGAAAATGTGGCAAATATTTGCAGGATAGCTGGAGATGAGGTGTATCAGGGGTCGGGTGAAGCTGTAGGGTCTATGGAGGATACACAGCAGATTCGCGAGCCGGACCAGGGTGAAGCAGTCTGTGGGGAGGATAGCATAGAGTTGTCTGTTGGGAGCTTGGGGTCATCAGTGGGAGGGGTGGGATTGTTCTTTGAAGTTGGGTCGGATTTTGGCATACAGCTGGGTGATTGGTTAGCTACACAGGCTTTGGGACAAGGCAAGAGACAGTTTTTCTGACCCCTCACATTCTGTCTTCAAGTAAGGAGAAGATTTGGAGGGGGGAGTACATTGATGTTTTTGAATTAATTGATGTAGAAGGGGTGCAACTGGTGGAATTAGAGACAGTGAATAGCAAGGACCTTTTTGCACCTTTAGTGTGTTTGAAGAGGAGGAGAAGAGTAGGATAATTGGGTGGTACGTTTTATGTACTACATAGCAGTATGTCTGGAGAATAATGCTTCTTTGGCTTTAGTAGTCTTGGCCTACTTTCTTACAATTTGCGAGGCTCAGCATTTGTGGGCAGGGACAATTTGGCTGTAGTATGACCAGAGGTTTCAGAAGTGAAAAGCAGTTGATCACACTCTCCACTGGGAGGTTAGACATCCGGACATATGGCTAGCCACTATGATGGATAGCGTTTGGGTGGTTAGTAGAGGAGGAAGGGTAGGGGAAGAAGGAGGGAGTATGTTGGGCTTTGAATGTGGGACGTTGCTTGTGGGTAGGGTGTAACTTCTTGTATGCTTGTTCAAAGTGTGGAGGTAGTCATCCAGTGGTGCAGTGTGGTCTGTGGTAGGTTAATTTGGTGACTTTGGGTTTGCTATACACTGAGGTGGGTGTTTTACCCTCTTCTTTTCAGGGGGTTTCAGAATCTCTAAGGTAGGGGAAATTTTTGAGGGCTACAGGGAGGGGTGTCCTTTCGGGGGGCAAGGGGATGGCCAGGGAATGCATTCTCCCATTAAGCTGCAAGTATTGCAGCATATGCTCCAGCAATTTCCTGATGCTTCTGTTAAGGACGAAACAGTTGATTGCTTTTCTCGAGGGTTTTCTATTAAATCAAGGGTGGTGAGTGATGGGGTAATCTGCAAGAATCTTTGATCTGTATGGGGGAAGGATGATATATTGGAGGGTTTGGTAGAGAAGGAGTGACAGGTAGGTAAGTTGTTGGGACCTTTTCATAGCCTCCCTTTTAGAGTTTTAAAGTTTCTCCATTTGGTCTGGTTCCTAAGAAGGTGGCCAGTGAGTTCCAACTGATTAACAATTTGTCATACCTAAGAGGAAGCTCTGTTAATGACTTTATTTCAGTAGAGGATGCCAAGGTCAGTTATGCATCTTTGGTTGATGCGTTGAAGGTTATTTGGGGGTTTAAGGATCCGTGGTTGGTGAAGGTGGACATTAACTCTGCATTTTGGCTTTTTCAGGTACAGGAGGTTGAGTGGCCATTGTTTGGTATGGTAGTTAGGAACACGTTTTACTTTGACAAGGCTATACTAATGGGATGCTCGGTAGCCTGCACTACGTTTGAGAAATTTAACACTGTACTTCATTGAGTTTGGCAGCAGTGGGTGGATAAGCAGAGGGTGGTGCATTACCTGGATGATTTATTTATAGTAGGTGAGGGGTTTGGGGGAGTGTGGGAAGGTTTGCAAGAGTTTTTCTGGATGTGTGATGAATTGGGGGTACCATTGCCTAAGCAGAGGTTGGAAGCCCCAACTAAGGCATTGGATTTCTTAGGTTTATTGGTGGATGCAGAATGTGGGTTGTTTTGCTTACCAGCTAACAAGATAGCTCATTTGAAGGAGAAGATTGGGTAGGTGGTGTGCAAGGATAAGGTGTGGATTAGGGAGGTTATGGAGCTTTAGGGCTGCTAAATTCTGGATGTCCGGCAGTTAATCGGAGGAGTATTTTTTTGTAGGTCAGTGACCTTCTTATTAAAAGGAGGGAAGAGCAAACATCATTGTGTCAGGATTAGTAAGTTGGTCCAGGCTGATTTGGCACTTTGGTTGCCCTTTTTTCCTAGGGAAAAATTTGCTGTTCCGAAACACATACAAACAACACAAGCACACCAAACAAACAGCAATCCACACACATACACCTAAAATCTTGCATCTAACTCAGTTCAGGTTTGTGAAAGGCAGATCATGCCTCCTGAACCTGATCGACTTCTTTGAGGCAGTCACCAAAGCTGTGGATGAGGGTAAGGTGGTTCACACAGCCTATCTTGACCTCACCAAGGCTTTCAACACCATCCCTCATTCTGGAATTATAGCTAAACTCACTAAACTAGTTATAAATCCCTATGTCACAAGATGGGTTGCCAACTGGCTCACTGACAGAACCCACACTATAAAAGTTGCAGACTCCAAATCTGACCTCAAAGCAGAGACAAGTGGAGTACCACAGGGTTCTGTCCTGGGACCTCTCCTGTTTGGTATCTACTTCTCTGAAGTACAGGTTAACATAGAAGGCCTCTGGCTATTGAAGTTCACAGATGACTGCAAACTAGGAGCCATAGTCAAGTCCCCAAATGATGTGGACATCTTACAGAAGGACCTCACTGAGACAGATGCCTGGTGTCAGAGCCATGGCCTCAAGCTCAATGCCAAAAAGTGCAGTTTCATCCTGTTTGGTAAAAACTCTGTACCCATGAACTACCACATAGGCAGCAATCTACTTAACACTGAATGCGTGATAAGAGACCTTTGGACTCAGGTGGACAGTAGTCTCTCCTTTGATAGTCACATTGCCACAGTAGTCAGGAAGTCCTTCTATGTGGCACACCTCATCATAAAAGGGTTCTCATCCAGAAAAAAAGAGGTCATTGTTCCCCTCTACTCATCACTCATAAGATCCATTATAGAGTACAACGCCCCTTTTGGAATGTACCTCACAAGACATCTGCAGCAGCTGGAAAGGCCACAGAAGTACCTCACAAAGAGGATTACTGGCCTCAAACAAATGCCCTACACTGACCACCTCAAGAAACTCCAGCTTTACTCCGTAGCATATCGCCTACTCCAAGGTGATCTCTGCCTAACATATAAAGCTATGTCAAACCCAGAGCTGTTGGACATGCTACACCTAAAGAAATCCCAATCCCTCCGAGCTACACGCTCTAGGGACCTAAACCTTGTCACCACAACAAACAGGACATGCTGGAGGGATAGATTCTTGTCCCAGAGACTTCCTATACTCTGGAACAAGCTACCCATCTATGTCAAGCAAAGTTCTTCATTAGCGCTCTTCAAGAAAAATCTTGATGAGTGGATGGGAAATAGGAAATACACACCGGGGATCACTTTTGTGTCTCTGCTGGAAAGTAGCACAGGAAAATAACTTTTTTGGGTGGCGTAAGCTATGGAACCTTGCTGGCTAGGCTTTTGTAGGCCCTTGGGCCAATAGCCTAGTACCTACCTATGAACCTATGAACCTATGAACACTAAACTGTACATACACCACTAACTATCCACTTACCTTAACCCAAACCCTAACCCTAAGGTCCGTCACTATCGCACACACACCTCACCCGCGCCCTAACCCTAACTTACCTACCCAGCACTAACCCTCATGTCCACACAATCACACACTTACCTGAACCCGACCCATAATGTTCTACCACAATGCTGAAAATAGCGAAGCAACAGAAATGGACAACTGAATTCTTTCCCTGGGAAAAAATTCGTTTTTTTGCAGCTTCGCTATTTTCAGCATTCGCTGAATAGGGTTCGATATTAGAACATTTGATGCTCTGAAACACTGATGTTCTAATATAGACCCTATTTGCACAGGTAGCTTAGCTGCATGAATTCCCAAAGTCCTGGACAGAAGTGTGGATGCTGACAGGATGGGGTAGAGTGGTAGGGGTGAATATGGTTATGCACTGGCCTTTGGTAAGACAGGTTTTGAAAGTTTTATTGAAGAGTTTAGCTTTAGTGGTTGGTGAGTCAGTGGATTATATTTTTTGAGTTACTTTGTGTTTATGGATGCATTTTGGGGCATTCTGGGTGTCTGACCTGTTAGGGTCATTACTTTGGAGAGATTTAATATTCTTTTCAATGTCAGTGCACATTTGGTTACGTAGGTCTAAAACTGATCAGTTAGAGAAGGGCACGCAGATAGTTCTTGGGAAAGATAGGAGTGATGGGCTGTGTCTGTTGATTTGGGCTGTGAGAATGATGCAGACCCATATGGTAAGCCCTCAAGACTTGGTTTTCCAGTTAAGAGAGGGTAAGGTGGTAGCAGGTAATCAGTTTGTATATGTAATAAGAAGGGCTTTGCGTATTATGGTTTTTCTGGGAGAGAGGTTTTCCAGTCATTCTTTTCATACTGGTAGGGCTTCAGATTTAGTGAGGGAAGGTGGATCATTTGAAGTCATTTGGAGAGTTGGTCAGCGGTCTTAAAATGCCTTTTTATCTTATTTTAGGTAATGGATTCAATTAATTAAATATGATTTTTTTTTTTTTTTTTTAGGAGAGGAGTTTTGCATCCTGGGCCATTCATATATTCATTGGGCAGCAAAGAGGGCTGCTGCTAGGATGGATGGCAAGGAGTTGGGTTTGCATAGATTTGGCTGAACTGTCAGGTGGCATGGTGTTAAGAGTGGAATCAACTTATGGATGAAGTTGCGCTTATACAGTCACAATGGGAGTTTCCTTGAGTATTAGTGATACATCTGGCTGGTAATGACTTGGGAATAATTTCTAGGAAGCAGCTGGTGTATAGTATAAGGGAGGATTTGGTTATTTCGCAAGAGTTATATCCAGGCATGTGCATAGTTTGGTCAGAGATAGTACCACATTTATGTTGGAAGAATGCCACTAGTTTTATGGTGTTGGAGCAGGCATGGAGGTTTATTAATTGTAGACTGGCATGGCTGTTGGTTGCCTTGGGTATGCATATGATAGAACATATGGATTTTGATGACAGCAACCCAGTTTAGTTTAGAACTGATAGAATGCATCTGCATGAGTTGGGTTTAAGTCTATTTAATGTATATTTAAGGTCATTTTTGGAAGGTTTAAAGTTCTTTCTTAGGAGAGGGAGAACAACCTGTGGTCTGGCTGGTGGGAGGAGAAGAAGAACAGGCTTGCCCCTCTTCTGTTCTCCTTGCTGGTGTTGGGTGTTGATGCAAGGTGGTTGGGGGATAAAAGCGAGTGGTAGGATGCTGCTTTGATTAATAATAAAAAGTGAGTGGTGGTATGGATGCTGCTTATTCAGGCAGGGTGAGTGGGGGTACGCAGTCCTTGTGTATGGTCATGTTATGATTAACATTTGAAAAGATATAATAAAGTTATGTTGGAAGTTAATAAAGGTCAACAGATGCCATTTGGTGTGATGTATTTTACTGATGAGTACTGGGACAAATGAGGTTTGGAAACAAACCAATTTTTCCAGGGATGGGGGTAAGGGGATTGTGGGGGAAGGAGGTGAAGTTTAAGTAATAAAGGGAAGTCTGATTTACTTTGGAAAGGAAGGGTTAGTTTATTAGGGGGAGGTTTAGAGGAAGTGAGGTAGTTGTAGGGCAGGACTTAGATGTTTTGTGTGAGTGTAACTGGGAAGGGGGATTAAATTTAGTCGTGATCTTGCTACCCACCCTCCTTCCCTTTCTTTTTGGATTATTTTGGATGGTATGGCTATTGAGGCGGGTGCTGGGCAGAGAACAGGGACATGCTTGTCCCTCTTCCATGCCCCTTCTTGTTGTTGGATGTTGATGCAAGGAGTATGGGGGATGAAAGTGAGGAGTAGGATGCTGCTTTGATTAATAAGAATAAGTGAGAGGTGGTATGAATGCTGCTTATTCGGGCAGGGTGAGCAGGAGTATGTTACCCTGATGTATATTACAAGGATTTTTTCATGTTGTGGTTACAAGGTTATTCATGTTACAATTAACATTTGAAGTGATGTAATAAAGTTATGTTGGAAGTTAATAAATGTCGTCAAATGTCATTTGGTGTGATGTGTTTTATTCATAGGGACCAGGACAACTTGCATGACTATTTACACTTTAGATGTCTTCTTGGGATCAAATGAATGTATACATATATGATAATGGCCTAGAAATATATTTCAACTCACTTAACCCACTGCACCCCTCCCCCCGCAATAGTCTTTCAAACCTTTAGCTCAAGAATGAGGAAATAAAGACCAAGAATCATAAGCACATGTTAAATATTGCTTTCACATACTTAAGAAAATCTAGTATAAGAGATTTTGTTTTGGGAAGCATTTTCTGAAATACATGAAGTCTGAAAGTCAAATATCTGTCATTCTTGGTGAATGAAATAAACAATAATTTGCCAGGAAACCACAGAATTTATGAGGATCAGATTAAAAAAATGTGAGGCATGATTAGTGACACTTGAGAGTAATGTCCACTGTACAAACAGGCACACATACATACAAAGATTGTGATTAACAGCTGCAGCCACTTGTATGACTGTGAACATCTTAGATGTCTGCTTGAGATCAAAGAATGCATAAATAAACAAACAAATAAACAAATAAATACATAAATAAATAATGACCTATAAATGGATTTCATCTTGCTGCTTTCACACAATGCAATCCATTGCATCCCCCTGCTCTATCAACATCTTAGCTTAAAAATCAGAAACAGACTCAAACTTAGGAGTAACTTTTTGAACTTACCTAGTTAAAAAGTCATTGAAATAACACTTTTCATTAGCAAACACTTTCTGTAGGATTTGAAGTTTGAAATACATATATCTGTCATTACTTAATGATTTCAGTCTACAACATGCATAAGCAAGCATTTTCTGAAAAACATGATGCCTGTAACTCACATATCTGTCATTTTTTGGTAACTGCAATTAACAACAATTTGCCAGAAAACCACACATTTTATGAGGAGCAATTCAAAGTACCTCTCAACTTCTTTGTTCAGGTACTGTAGACAAAGTCAAAGATAAAATGGAACAATGGCTCAAAATGGAACTTTTTTGAATATTAAATATACTGAACTTAAAACTTAAAAGAATAGGTGTTGCATCAACATGCATTTTCTGAACAATAAGAACTATGAAACCATGACTGGCATCATTGACTGTCTGTAATCTTCAGTTATTTATCAGGAAATTAAAGCTTTTATGTAGGAGTCATGGGACAGAGCAAAAATATAATCCCAGATGAGGGAACTTCTGAAAATTTTGGGTCAACTGAGAAGGACAGCAACAATCTGTGCCTGAACGCATGCATGCATATAACCAGACACACACTCCAACTACACTGCACAGTTACTTACCAGATAAACACTAAACACTGGGACAATGTTCTTCAACAGTGCTCTTTACCTTTCTTAAGACCACACTAGTGCTAGATTTCTTGTCTACTACTGGTCTGTTTTAACGATAACAAACTCCCTTTCAGTAGTGGTATTGTCAAGTCAGTAAAAGAGGGGAAATCATACCCATCTCATGCCAAAACTGAGTGGCAGAGTATATGCAATTTTGTAGACATTGAAGTTAAAATTGGATGATTCTGCCAAATGTGGAATAGTCTGGTGGTATGCTAGGGAGTCATGGTTAATCTACAAATACAGATGGTCCTCGATCCTGATCAGTATAACATAGCCCAATATGGTAGCTGTATGGTACATAATGGAATTAATGAAACCTGTTATTGGACAGTGCAAAATAGTGCAATTCTGTGCAATACAGTGAGCCCAGATACTGCTCAATATATTACAGCACATTTTATAAGGATCAGCTGAACAGGAGGCACAGTTTTTGCAGTACAGTTAATCAAAAGACTCTAAATGAATAGTCTGAGTGCCTGAGCAGCAGTAGGACTATTGCAATGCTTTGACAAATGCAGCACCATCTTATTAGTTAAGATTGATCAGCATAAATTCATGTCACAGCACAATAATCCAAACGGCAGAGATAAAGTTGTCTCCAAGACTTCCCATGGTTATTAATATAACATCCAAGATGGCACAAGATTCTGCAAGCTAGGAAATGCAATAGGCTAAATGTTACAAGAGATATTAGGTACACTATGTATGGTTGTCATAAAACAGTACTTGAGGTGTCAACGGCAGACACAGATGCCATATAATACAGTGCAGAAAAGTAGAAGTAATACATCAAGGCATGTTACTATCACAGAAAAGCTACAATATAGTAGGGCAGTAAAAAATCAGTCACTGCAAGGAAACAGTGCAGTATGATTGCAGTCTGATAGTAAGCAATCAGCCACTGCAAGGAAACAGTGCAGGATGACTGCAGACTGATAGTAAGCAATCAGCCACTGCAAGGAAACAGTGCAGTATGACCGTAGTCTGACAGTAAACAATCAGCCACTGCAAGGAAGCAGTGTAGTATGACAGTAAACAATTAGTCACTACAATGATACAGTGTAGTAGAGCATAGTCACTACAATGATACAGTGTAGTCGGGCATAGTCACTACAATGATACAGTGTAGTCGAGCATAGTCACTACAATGATACAGTGTAGTCGAGCATAGTCACTACAATGATACAGCGTAGTCGAGCATAGTCACTACAATGATACAGTGTAGTCAAGCATCATCACTACAATGATACAGTGTAGTCGAGCATAGTCACTACAATGATACAGTGTAGTCGTGCATCGTCACTACAATGATACAGTGTAGTCGAGCATAGTCACTACAATGATACAGTGTAGTCGAGCATAGTCACTACAATGATACAGTGTAGTCAAGCATCGTCACTACAATGATACAGTGTAGTCGAGCAGTAAACAATCAGCCAGTTTAATGGTATAATGAAGTAGGATAGAAATCAAACACTGATGAAAATATGCAGCTAGCGGTGTGACATTCATCTTCACAAACGTGGTGGCAAAAGCTGCTACTACACACAATCAGATGTAGATAAGCACTAGGGTGTACCAATGCAAGGAATAGGGACTGTGAGAAACAGGACAGTTAGGATGAGTACTTGTGTTGTATGCATTCCAGCACTGTGTTGTATATTCAGCAAACCAGTTCCACTATGCATAGAAGTTCCCAGATGTTATGGATTTGTTTTTCAAGTCAAATCTGTTTGCAGTGTGTTCAAGGCAAATTTACTGTATTACAGCCTAGCACAACAGAGCAGTGGTTTTTGCAATGATACCAAGTTTAAGGCAGACCACAATAACATAACAGAGTGTCAATGTCCAGAAACAAACCAAGTCTAAAGCAGATCACAGCAGCATACATGCCAATGCTATGCAATCAACAGTAAATCAAACCAGAAACAGCAGCAGAATTAGTTACTTGTCTCATTAGGTATAATCATCTACACCAGTCCGAGATGCAACATTACTGCAGCACTCTAATGTATCAAATGATGGAGAAAGGTTGTGCCCCAGATATTTTTAGACTTTTTCTCCAGAGGTCAAGGCAAGTTTGTCCTATAGTAGCCCAGAATAAGTTTTATTTAAATTCTTTAATGGAAGTAGAACGTTGATCCAAATCATCCTTTTTTTTGGTCCATCCTAGGACACATGGGCTATTCACCCTCTTGGAAGAAACATCTTATTTAGGTGTGCACTATAAGTTTTCCCATTTGTGCCTTTTATCCCACCACACTAATGAAATGGAGCTTGTTTGACAATTATATTTATGCCACATGGTATAACATTAATAGAGACAAATGAACTTTTCTGAGTCACACATGCTGCTTAAACATGCAATCAGAATTAATTGCCTTAATTTGTAGCTGTTATGCCAACTGTTATAGCACAGTCAGCCAACACTAGCTACAGTATTTCAACTTTCTAAGCTCAGTGTTCTAAGACGATATAAAATAAGAGTTGAAGATTTTGCTTCATCATGATTATTTTTAAAAAAAATGCCCCAAATGATTTCAAGTAGCAGTTGGATTACTTACTGAAAAAACTAAGAAAACAGTAAAATTTCATATATGTGCCATCTATAAAAAGGAAAGCATTGCTTAAAAAATAAAAGAAAATACTACCATAAGAAAGTATCCAGGTAACGGTCGTTGTGTCCTGCATTTCATTTAAACAAAGCAGTGGTTTTCTGCACATTTGCATAACCAATAACTCTGTAAGGAAATATTAAAGGCCAGTTCAATGAGTCTTAGCTAATGAGTTTCATTAAAATGATCAGTGTTGCATGAATTCATAAAACTGAAAGGGAGGGAGATGAATCTCCTGGTTGATCTGTTTTCAACAGCTGGATGACTGAATGAGGTCTCAAGCCATGGTTGTTAGATACTGGCTGTAAAAGAATGCCCCAAGCACACATGAATATTTGCATACACATGGCAGTGTGAAATGTCAGAGGGGTTCTAAAGAGAATTCAGGATCCCCCAAAACCAAGGACAGTCCAAAACGTAAGAATGACTATTCAAGGGACATTACACCTCCACTTCCACCCTGTCAGTCCCTCTTCCCTTCCAGAACGTCTGAATCTCCAGTACTGGACACACACACACACACACACACACACACACACACACACACACACACACACACACAGCTGTCAAACATGGGAAGCAAATCATTGCTTCCAAGTTTTCCAAGTTTTATATGACTCACAATATTCTGTTTGCTGCTACCACAATACTATCTTAGCTGTGTCACATCTCATAGTTTGCTGTGCATGCTAATCCGTAGGTCTTCCAATATAACAAGCTCTTTCAGTAACCCTCTCTTCAAAATTGTATTTCTAGTCAGAACTTTTTCCTATATTCATTGTACAAGATTTCCCAGTGAGTGATATGCAGCTTGGTTAATTGGTGATTACTGACAAACTATGTCTGAATGTCTTTACAGATTGCAGGTCTACATCACTACATGCTATAGTTGCTATTATCATATCACTTGCATACTTACAATACAATGCCATATGGAGTTATTCTATTCTAAAAAGTCTGAACTCTTATGTGCATTTACATGCACTGATTTTATTTCATTTCTTAATTGCGTAAGTACAATGTCATACGCCACAGGCAATATGCAGTACGCAAAATACGAAGACTGTGTAATACAACTATATGAAAATAAAGAATAGAATTAGACTGCGGTGGTGGTGCTGCGGTAGCGTTGCCGCCTCACAGTTAGACGTTGCTCATTCGATTCTCAGTTAGAGCGTCTTCTGTGTGGAGACATGCGTGGACGGGCGTTCCTTCGTTGAAGGTTGTGTGTTAGGCCCGGCAAGCCAGCATGTAAAACTCTACTGCCAATCATTAGCGGACCGGAGTTCCACTGTGGCGACCCCTAACCGGGAAAAGCCGAAAGACACACACACATGGTTAGCAGAGATTCCTCATAAAACTTTTTTTTTTTAGTTCAGTTCTTAATTGGGATGCCTTCTGTGCAGAGTTTCCATGTTATGTCTCCATTTGGGTTTTTGCTTATTGTTCCAGTTTCTACCCACAAGAAAAAATGTGCCAGTCTCCTAAATTATGTGAATGTGTGTGTGTGTGTGTGTGTGTGTGTGTGTGTGTGTGTGTGTGTGGAAGGGGGTTCTGTGATGGGTTGATGCCATTTTCAGTACGGACTAGGATGCCATAAACACATATAGGGCTGGGAAAGGACAAAGTTTCTGCCATGACCCCGTGGTTGGCTTGACTGAGTAATTGAATCAAGAATTAATGAATGAATTGATTAACAAATGAATTAAAAATACTAACATCTTCATATAAAGATTAGTCAGGTTTGTTAATATGCATATGGGAAACAGTGATTATATACCAGCAATGTAAAAAGTTAGTGTAGAGCATACAGAGATTAGCACAAAATATATATATATATATATATATATAGAGAGAGAGAGAGAGAGAGAGAGTTCATCTGACATGTAATAGTAATGTAACAGGCCTCTGAAGGAACTTAAGGAGATTACTCTTCAAACATAGCAGTTTTGTAGACAAGTTTTTTAGGTATATTTGTAGAATACTAATATTTGGTCATTGGCCCTTTAGCATTTGTAGCCATACTTTTTCGTTGAAAGTTCTAATAGCTGTTTTTGAAACTTCGTAATATTATTTCCAGCCTTTATGGACTCTGGAAAAAAGTTCCATGCTTTATGCATTTTCTCCAGCTGCTATTCCAAAGAGGGATATGTCAGTCAGTTAGTTAGTTAGTTAGTTAGTTATTAGTTTGTCAGTACTTGTTTATTTGTTAGTCTATTTAGTTAGTTAGTAGTTAGTCTGTAGTTGTTTATTTGTCAGCTAGTTAGTTAGTTAGTTAGTTAGTTAGTTAGTTAGTTAGTAGTTGTTTATTTATTAGTCTATGTATTTATTAATACATACACACTTTGTTGACCAGCTTAGGCCGTCTTAGGTTTTAGTCTCCTTGGTTGTCTTAGTAATAGGTATATGTAGAGGGAAATGTAATTAATGAATTTTTGGATGGAGAATTTTTTTGTAAGAATTTAACAGTAAGGTGGCTCTAGTAATGCCGGGAGGTCAGCTTTTTTATCCTAGTGAGAGGCAGGTATCCCCTCTTCATCTAAGAGGTGAGCCAAATCAGCAAATTTTGTTGAGTACCATTACGATTGGAAAAAAAGACTTTAAAAAGAGTCTAATAGTATGATGCACAGCATGTTCTGTAACAGGAATCCATTTTTTTTTTTACTTCCTATTGCTTTCTTGATTCAAAAGGTAAAGAGCATGACATTTTACACTTGCACTTTACTGTAATTGGTATGAAAAATGATAAAACAACTAATGTGTTCCTAGATAAGGAAATGCTCAAGCCAAATACACAAGCATTTTTGGTCAGTAAGGTTAACATTATTGAGAGAGTCAATGATCTTTATATGACCATTTGCACTCAACCTTTGTGATGCATCACACAACATGGATTTAATTCTATTGGGTTTGTGATAAGTTTGTTGTTATGAACTATGAAGCTATGAAAAACAGTCCTTCTGAAGGTTTTTTTGAATGTCTTGGATGGTTTTACCTTGATTAAAAAGGATAATACCGTCAGTGTAGAGAATTAAGTGCTTCTTATGTTGAGTACCTGACGATACTTTAATAAAAAAAACAGTGCAGCAATCCAGCACAGAGCCCTTTGGGTTGTAAAATGTGGCTTTTTGTATTTCTGATGGAAGGGCCTGATACAGTGTCACAAGTTTCAGCAGACAATGAGCTCCCTATTCATTTAAGTGAGTTGTCGTTACAATTAACATTTTTGAGTTTAAACAGTAGAAGTAAGTGAAGGTCAGGTTCAAGACACTGCATAGATCCAGAAATACTGTCCTCTTCATTTTCTTTATGTATTGGAAAAGATCTGATCAATTGCTGCATACATTGCTGTTAACATAACAGACCTCTTCTGCAACCATGCTGTTTTTGGGCAGAAGATCATATTTCTTACTGTAGTATATGATTTGTGCATAAATAGACATACAGTATTTACTGAATAGAAGATGTGGGCGTCTTCTAGTCTGGAAATCTTTGGAAAAGGAATTATGAAAGATAATGATGAAGGAAGTATATCTTGTAAAAGACAATGTATAGACATGGGTTAGGGAATCAGCAATTGTTGGAGCCACCCTTCTAAGGATAGTGGGATATCATTCTGTTAATATTGGGTTGAATTTATTGTTAAAAGTGCTCTTGTAATTTTTTTTCACATTCGATTGAGACTCTGGATAAATCAAGTAGTGCCCCACTTGAGTCATTATTAAGAAGACTCTGTGAAATGATTGCTGGGAGGTATGGGTTTGAGAATTACTAAAAGTTAACTCATTCTTCATTTGGCCAATGGTTCCTGATAACATTAGCAGAATGGTTGTGGGATGAATTGCCAAGACATTTTCATACAGCCTCACTTGCAAACAGGCATCCCAGTAAGTTTTGATTGGATTTTTTCAAAATACTTGGGATTGCCTGGATAAGTCTGTTTGTCTTTTCCTATAGGAAGTAGATAATAGTATAGTTTGATGCAATTTCTTCTTTCCTAAAATGCAGTTAGAAATTAGGGCTGCTAACAATTTTCTAAATTTCTCGTGTGTTATTTACTGGTGAATTGTAACTAATAAAATGATGTAAAATGCTATATAACATATACATCTGTTGGTTGTATTTGAGAAGATGATATCAAATATTGTAAATCATCTTTTCTAAAGTTTGTACTATATGGAATGTTAAAGCATGTTCCTAAGTTGCCTTGAGATAGGGTTCTATCAAATAATTTTTGATAGCTCCAATGGAAACAGAATAAAATAAAAGTATCTTGGAGATATACTTCTCTGTTCTGAGAGATTTTTAGGAGTTGGAAAAGCCATCTTCAAGTCAAGGAATTTGTGGATGGTGGGAATGTGTATGATATGACATATGTTTGTAGTGGAACAAATTTACCATATATTATTTGAGTTACTTGCCATTTTGGTGAGTTTGTCTGTCACAAGGATTTTTTTTTATCATTAGGGCTATCTGAAGATAAAGTTTAATAAGGAGTTGAAACCCTATTTCTGTTCATGTTTCCAGTTTTTGTCCAAATAAATGTTGTATTTTTGGGTAACAGGCCGAGAGAGTTTGCATCTTTCCTCCATATTTCTGTGATAGCTAACATATTATTTTTCCTGTTTCTAAGCATGATGCAACCAGATCTAATTTATTATTTACACCACATATGTTAGCAGAGGTATTTTTAGACTTTTTCTGGTATTACAGTTTCTAAATGACATTGTGTGAAAAAGGCATTTCTAAGTAGGGGTGGCACTTATATTTGAATATGGGCTACTTACATGTATCATACAAGAAAGCTAATGCTAAATGGATGATATTTTTAAATATTTTTAAAAGCTGTCTCATAGTATTGAAAGATGATAATAATTCTCTTGCAAACTTTATTTGCTGGCCACATGTTGATATTTAACCATTTTGCCCACCACATGTCAAAAGCTGTTGCAAGGTACATATGCATAGTGTAGTTATCTTGCTTTCTTTTTATCCTACCAGAGTTTTAGGTAGGTGATAATTGTAGTGCACATATGTGAAAATTTATGTTGTAACATCTTGAATGTTCCTCAGTGTTAATAAGTTATAACTTAAGTGAAAAAAAGTGGGATCAGTTCATAAATGAATACAGGCAGAAAGCAAAGGATTGGGCCGGAATTGAGGGTGGATGTGGAAACAAAGCTGGAATAAGCTTATTTATAGTATAAACTAATCAATTACTGCACATGGATCGGATCCAATGATTTATCTCTATGAATTTGGGTTTGGAATTGACACATGTAAATGTATGGACATGCATAACTTCCAGAAAAGCTGCCATCCCACTTACATACATACAAATATTTCAAGCACGGGCACTAATGCACTTCTAACTTGCCAATAAACCAGAAACACTTGTTCCATAATAAGTGACCAGACTGTTCTTAAAAAGATCTAAACTAGTACTTGTTCCATGCGTCACCTACTCTGTCAGAGAACCAATTAGTACACTTCTCATTCCTATAGAATCTTCTACATAGGTTCTCTGATGATTCATAGTACTTTTTGATAACCCCAAACATTCCCAGATGTAGTTGTCTCTAAATGCCCTATATACCCAAATAAGATCTCCTCTTAGATATCTGTAAGAGACACTGTATAAGTTCAGATATTTTAATCTTTCATAATAACTTAAATTTTCACATCTATGAATGCTTTTGGTATAGTTCCACTGTACTCTTTCCAGTTTACTCATGCTTGTTTTCTTATAGGGTTTCCATATTGATATTCCGTGCTCAAGTTTAGGTCTAATGTAATTAACAAACAATGACTTCATTATTTTTGATTTCCTGGACTTTATAAATCTTTTTCTACAACCTATAGTTCTATAACTATCATTAACCAATTGGGTGATATGATTAGAAAAACTCATAGCTGAATCTACCCATATACCAGGTCCATAAACGAGTCTACAGTTTCAATAACTGTGTGCTATATTAAATATTCACCTTTCAGTTTAAGTCTCCCAAATCTCATATGCTTCGTTTTATGTATTTATCAGCATATTATTCACCTGTGCCCAAATGCTCAATTTAGTCAAGTTATTTTGCAGACATCACTTATCTGTAACACATGTAATCAGTATATCCAGTTTCAGTTCATCTGCATATAGACTGTAGAACACCTCAGATGAAATGAAGTTAGGTCTGAAAGATACAATCTAAACAAGTAAGGACCTAGGACAGAGACCTGTGGGACACCCTGACTGTAACCAAGGATTTCACCTATTCATTTGCCGTATGATACGTGCTATGTGCTATTTGAAAGCCATGTAGCTATCCATCTTATCACTGTTTACTTACTTACTACTTTACAGAAGAAATGCTGAAGACCAGACCTAAAGATATGGGAGGTGTTGCTAAAAACAAGCACTTTGTGGCCCTCATAAGCTCAGCATTGCTTTGCTGCCTTGCCTTGAAGATTGCAAATTATCCCCTCAATTCAGATATTGTGTACGAAGGAATCATGCACAAAGGGTGCTTTTACACATCCACCTGTCAGCTAATATTATTCCAATCATTTTAGATACATACCATTGTATAACACTCAAAATAATTAAAGCTACTGATATCACAGCCATTTCAGGACAGTAAGGCAAAATGCATATACTTTACAATTAAGTTTGTAGGCTTTCCATTTTCTTTTTAAATCTCAGTCCAAACTCACAAGGTTTACTTATGCAGATGTTTCATGTGTCTTGATTTACTAACACTGCATTATATTAAAGGTAAATTCTTCTTGTATTTTTAATACTGTCAATATAGCTCCTGTGATATTTCCAATACATTTAACATTTGTTTACCGGGAAAGTCTGACTTGGAACAAAAACATTTTCAGAAGACGTCTGGGGAGAAATGCTCCAGATGCATGTCTTTGGAATGTGGAAGGAAACAGGACCACTCACAGGAAACCCATACTGATGCAGGGAAGACATCCAGACTCCGCACAGAAGGCATCTTAGCTGAGAATCAAACTGGAGAACCTCTTGTTAGGTGCCAATGCTAATTGTGGCACCACTGAGTCGCTCAGTAATATATATCTATATCTATATCTATATATATATATATATATATATATATATATATATATATATAGTGTGTGTGTATATGTGTGTGTGTGTGTGTGTGTGTGTGTGTGTGTGTGTGTGTGTGTGTGTGTGTGTGTGTGTGTGTCAGATGGGCCAGAAAATTGTCTAGTTGGATGAGTGCTCTACCATGGTTAAAAATGCATAGATAAAAATTAAATAAACAGTACAGATGATGCTG